>NC_079435.1:43011627-43304127 GCF_903798145.1 Danio aesculapii
GTTTATCTGCGATCATCAAGTCATCCTTATCATTTTTATAAAGATAATGGTCACACTTTACAATAAGGTTTCATTTATTAATGTATTTAATGGCATGAACTAAAAATGACCAAGACTTGTAAAGTATTAATCATAGCTCAACATTTACTAATGAATTATTCAATTGCAAATTCACGCTTGTTAACATTAGTTAATGCACTGCGAATTACCATGAACTGACAATAACCTTATTGTAAAGTTTTACCAAGAAAATACAGTCTATACAGTATTTATAGTGCAATGCTAATCAACGAAGTTTTTATATAATAAGAGTTCAGATGCAGAAGCCTCTTAAGCTCCCATGTTTATGTTCGGTTATTTCACATGTAAGCAAATGAAAATAACATATTTAGCACAATAAATGTGAAATTACTGAACCTACAGTACACACAAAGGTCTTTGAAAATATTAATTTTAGAAGAAGAAAAGTTCAAACCTCTTTTTCCATCTGCTTTTGCATCTGAACTCTTCAAATAATTGAACTTCTATTATAAAAATCACATCTGTTCACAGTTATTTCAAACAATTGACTGATGCTTCAACTTGAGTTTGGAGTAAAATTACTTAGTTTCATAAATTGTCATACTTTGACAATGTGTTAACCTAAAGACATCTGTTATGTGTTACTGTTGTTTTATGTATGTGATTGGTGTTTCAATATTCAATATAATTGATTTTATTTTAGGTACTATTCTTAATTTAGTCTATTTAAAATTAAATTTGGCATTTATATGATTAGGACACCACAGTGGCTCAGTGGTTAACATTGTCACCTCACAAGAAGGTCACTGGTTTGAGTCCCTGCTGGTTAAATTGGCATTTCTGTGTGGAGTTTGCATGTTCTCCCATGTTCGCGTAAGTTTCCTCCGGATGATCAAACTTGCACTATAGGAGAATTGAATAAACTAAATTGGCTGTAGTGTATGATTGTGAATGTGAGGCTGTCTGGATGTTTCCCAGTTCTGGGTTGCAACCGGAAGGGCATCCGCTGTGTAAAACATATTCTGATGAATAAACAAATTCTGATGACCCCTGATGAATAAAGGTATTAATCCTAAGAAATATGATTGAATGAATTTATATGATTATTTCTCTTTTTCTTTATTGCTTTTTGTAAACTATGATCTACCATCATAACATGTACTTGCATTGCAATCATGGAATATGAATGATGTTAGATTAAATTAGATTACTAATGAAAATATTAAAATCAACAAGTTATTTTATAGATTATTTGCTTTTAATATCAGATGTACATATCATTTGGAGAATGACGAACACTCGGCACATTATGATGGTTGTATTCCCTTCACGTGCACTTTCTGTTGATGTAATTATGTCAATATTTCGCTTGGTGTGTGAATCATGCATTATGTCACCGGGAACATCATTTCTAACTTACAATGCTGAGAATTTTACTGAAAAACAAGTATTATTGCCATCATTTCACCAAGTGTATATATACAATGTATAACAATACCATGAGCCAAATGACCCAGTCTAAAGTATAATATATCAAATATACTTTTATTCCTTGTCTAACATCTAATAAAGTTTTTTATTTTTTAGATCCTATTAGAGATCTTATTTTTGTCTTATTTTTTATCTGGTTATTTACATACAGTGCACATACAGTATTTTGGCCCTAAAATAAACCCTTAACTGCTTTCAAATGAGTGTTAAACTAACCAGTTGGCAGTTAACTTTTGATTATTATTATTTCAAACACTGCATGAGAATGCAATATTGTTTATTGTGATTTGCAAAATCTCTAGTAGTGTGTTGTGATCCTATAAATGTTTTCTGATGTGCTGTGTGAATTTGAAGTGAATAATTACTTGACTTTTAACCAAATATAACCACTGTTTATGACAATGATGATGAGATTATGTAATGACAATGATGTTTTTATTATTATTATTATTAATAATGTTTTTATTTATTTATTTTTAACAAATTATGGAAAATGGCATCACAGTGGCGGAGTGGGTAGCAAACTGTACCTATCGCCAACTGTACAACAAAACATTTATTCGTGTGTATATGTCTGTGGACGCAGTAGGTAGCACTGTCGCCTCACAGCAAGAAGGTCGCTGGTTCGAGCCTCGGCTGGGTCAGTTGGCATTTCTGTGTGGAGTTTGCATGTTCTCCCCATGTTGGTGTGGTTTTCCTCCAGTGATCCGGACATGTGGTATAAGACATGTGGTATAAGTTAATTGGGTAAGCTAAATTGTCCATAGTGTATGTGTGTAAATGTAAGAGTGTATGGATGTTTTCCAGTGATGGGTTGCAGCTGGAAGGGCATCCGCTGCGTAAAACATTTGCTGGATAGGTTGGCGGTTCATTCCTCTGTGGCGACACCAGATTAATAAAGGGACTAAGCCGGAAAAAAAAATTTATGAATGAATGAAATATACAAATTGTAATAAATAAAGAAACAAACTCTGTTATATTATTATCATTATCATTAATAACAACAACAATAATAATAATAACAACAATAATGTAAAGGTGCATCTACCGTATTAGTCCAATGATGGAACTAACAGCATGGGTGAAGATTAAATTTGTGTGAGGCTTTTTAGCACTTGTGAAAATAAATATTTTTTAATTTGTTAAAATTTATTTTAGTTTATTTCCAGCTCAAAATTTAGTCTGACTCCAATTTATAATAATTTAAATTTAGATTCATACAATTCAGTCTGATCACCTTGTAATTTAGTTTAATTTAGACTGATTAACCTAATAATTCAGTTAATGGTTCATCGTTTACCTAAAGTCGCTTAGAGTTAGTATGCTGGTCAGTTACATCTGCTCACTGACACAACCTCGCCAGTTCAGGTTCTTATATAGAGCATATAACAGTAAACTAATTTCCTTTAAGTAATATTAGGCCTCCCCATGCTTGCTCATACATAAAGAAAGTTTGATTTAGCCACTAGATTATATCATACTAAGTCAGTCATTGTCAGAAATTAACAGGTCTCTAATCCATTGAGCCTGAAAGTACAGTGTGAGCAATCCTGGTTGTAGGCTATGGAAACATCAGCCTAAACAATCTACTAGTTACAAAATTTCAGGAGATTTTAGAATTAAACAACAATTTGACATTTTATTTATCAGGTAAAGATTTCGCCTTCCAATTCACATAATTAAACAAAATAAGCCAATTCAGAAATGTACAACATCAATTACCCAAAGATATATTTAAGAGTTAGAGATTAATACCTGACCGTGTAGAAGTACATTGCAGTATGCAGAGCTCAGAGACTCATACACTGCAATGGAGTGTCCTGGCTACAGGATCCCACAGACACTTCTGCACCTTTCTCTTAAATACTCAAATCACATCAAATAATCGTACATTCAAGACCATAAAAGCTTCACAAAGACCCTTGTACGGTCATGAGTCGATGTGAAGACCATTTTCAGTGGAGCATCTGCCAAAGATCTTATCAAAGCCGAAACCCAGATCAACATACACACATGACATATTACAACGAAATTGAGACCCCTTTACCAATCACACAGAGACATTTAAAACGATACCGCCATATTAAAACCTTGGACATTCTGTGTGGAATGTGTGTTATCTGCTCTTGTGGAGAAGGTAAAGTCGAGGGCAAAGAGGGGGGCTCAGGATGCATGATCGAGACAGTTGCACAACGGGTTTCCTAGCTGATCTTCTTCTCAGATTAGAAAGTTTTCAGGGTCTGATATTATAAAGAGACTTAGCCATCCTTACAATAATAATACTAATAATAACTTAGTTTTTTTTCTTTGTTGATTACATTTTTACAATTTTTATATAATAATAATAATAATAATAATAATAAGAAGAAGAAGAAGAATAGTGTTTTTCTTTGTTGATTATATTTTTATAATCTATAATAATAATAACAATTAAATCAACATTTTAATCACGTTATTTCTATATTAAATACCTAATATTTAAAAATCTAAATGTACGTTAAATCACCTTTATCATCAAATAAGTTTAATCTCCTCTCTCCCACCTCATTTCAAGCTTGCTCTAGTTAACAGCAGCAGATCTGAGGCCAAGTTGCAGAAATGTGTGGCTGCTTCAAAGCTAAGAGAGAACTGGGATTATCACAATTTTGGAAAACCTCTAAACCATTCCTTCATGCTTGAAAAAAAAAATAAAAATAACACGTCTTGCCGCGCATCACAGAGCACCAAATAAATCTGACATTTCTCCAAATGACCTTCATATTTGGTGCACATCCAGACCGTGACAAAGCAAATGCTTATTAGGTGACATTTACCTGGAAAACTCACCCGATGATAGCACTGCAGGAAAATGTAATCGCAGGAGAAGTTTGGCATGTCGCTTCACACAGACTAACTGACAGATAAGATCCCTTTGAAATCTGCCTCTATTCAAAGCTCAGACGACTCACATACACACAAGCACACGCTCTCTCTCTAACAGACACACACTCTTCTTGATTGAAGTGATTGCTACACTCAATGCCAAAATAGACGAACTGCTCCATATCCACATCCCCAATGGAAGGTACAATTCAAAACTGGCTTCTAATAAATGGCTAATTGCTGTTCATATTAGCCCTATTTTGGTTCAATGCATGCTACCTTTAATCTCTTGCATTCTCTTTAATGTCTTGCTTCGGTCAGATGCCTTTAATCTCTTGCGATCAATAATAGTAATAAAAAAATGTAAAATTGCTTCTTTGGTTTACACAATATTTTAATATATTAGCAATTTGAGTACAATATTATTATACTCTGATGTAATATAACATAACATAACATAACATAACATGATAATATAATATAATATAATATAATATAATATAATATAATATAATATAATATAATATAACATAACATAATATAATATAATATAATATAACATAATATAATATAATATAATAAAATATAATATAATATAATATAATATAATATAATATAATATATTTCCCAGTGATGGGTTGCAGCTAAGGGCATCTGCTGCATAAAACATATGCTTGATAAGCTGCCGTTCTGCTGTGGCGACCCCAGATAAATAAAGGGACTAAGCCGAAAAGAAAATGAATAATATAATATAATATAATATATATGCAATATCACACGAGTAGCAGTGTGATGTGGCTGTATATCGGCAGTGGTGGGAGGTGTGCGTTGCCTTAGTGTCCCACCAGTGATGATATAAAGCCACATTGCACTGTTACAAATGTGATATTGTGTTTATACAACAGTTCGACGGCATAATCGTGTGTATAAAAAAAAATCAAATATGGAGAGTCTCAAAAACACTTTTGTATGAGAAACTGCTTTCTTCTGCCATTCATTCACATCTGCAGCTGGTCAGAACAGCAGAAGCTATTGCTACTTCACCAATGCCAGTTTAGAGCTAGTATTTGAATAATTCTCTAGTGTAATGTCTAAAGTGATGACAAAACAGGTGATTTAGATGACATTTTAAGATTATAAGGCTGAACGGCATGAAATGCCATCAGTCTACAGAGATTTCCCAGTATTTCTCTGTTGCAATCCGGAGATCACAATAATTAACCCTGAAAAAGCCAAAGCAGCGTCGACACTAACTTACCTGATTACTGTTGTGTTTGTGTGTAGCCAGCCTAGAGAAATGGTGGTTCTATTTAATTATGAGGTTTAAGTAGGTTGAATTTTAGTGACATTTTAAGAACAAATTTTGCTGCAATAGCTTGTCGGATGGTCATCATAACCACACGTTTTGATGTACCAAAACATTTCCTAAAGATTAAGAAAGAAGACATACTGTATGAGAACAATACTTACTTTTGAAATACAAATTTATTACATCATACATCATTAGAAAAAATATGAATCTGTTAAAGTTTTCAATTAAAAACAGTAGCCTATTGTAATTTAAATGTGGCTGCACATTTAACTTTCCTCAGTCGCTCTGAAGCCACAGCCAATACAGGATTCTGTTTGGTGCCTTCTTTTAAAGGTTATTTTCACAATTTATTTATGGCATAGTAGTCAAAATAGAACAAATGAGCTTATGTATGGAACAAATTCTGGACCTTTGTCTGTGAGGGGTGGGTCTTTCAAACCACCTGAAGCACCCCCCTCCCCATCCACCTCCCCCGAATTTCTTCTTTTTTTTTTTACTGAACTAGTCTGCAGTAACGAAAACCGGAGACTCATTAGAAACAAGCAGATGGTTAGCCAAAAAGTAACACCTTTAACACCGCACTACAACATACAAAAGAAAGAGATCGACTTAGAAAGTCACTTACCATTTTTTAATAATTTGATCATCTGTAGTTCACAATTATGCTGAGTTTTTCTTCCTCTAAGGGCTTATTATGCGGTCTCTGTCGCCATCTTGTGGATGGACAATGTCAACCGTTTTTACTCTGCTCAGTGATAGGCTAATGGCCGCAGATGCGCCGTCTTGGAAATTATAAATATTTAAAAATAGGCAGTATCCTTATAAATAAACAGCAGTTGCAATCTAAACAACTACATTCTCAACTAAAAAAAAGCCTCAAAAGTACATTATGTTGCTTAACAGCTGCAATATTTGTCAAACTGTAGTGTCCTCTGCTTGTCGATGTATGTGGGCAGAGTAATACACAAGGGTGAATGGTTTAGAGGCTGGAGAAGTGCTGTTATTTGCAGAATATCGCACAGCTATCAGCCAATCAGATCCCAGAGCCAGACAGAACTGTTGTATATAATATAATATAATATAATATAATATAATATAATATAATATAATATAATATAATATAATATAATATAATATAATATAATATAAATTCATTTTCCTTTGGCTTCTCTGACTTCTGACTTCTCTCTAAGCCAATTTATCAGGGGTCACCACAGAGGAATGAGCCACCAACTATTCCAGCATATGTTTTTACGCAGAGGATGTCCTTCCAGCCACAACTAGGTACTAGGAATATTGTATTATATTATATTATATTATATTATATTATATTATATTATATTATATTATATTATATTATATTATATTATATTATATTATATTATATTATATTATATTATATTATATTATATTATATTATGCAGGTTTTCAGATCTGCCTGTCTAGTAAGGATTTCTGACTGTCCGCTGAAAGAGAAAGGCTGAAACACAGAACAAAGATGACAAACCGCTATGCTGATGTTAGCTCGCTTTGCTAACAGTGAGAAGAACAAACACAGACAGTGGAAAATAGCTGGAGGGGAGAGTTTATTATACGTGTTAGAGGAAAGCAGATATAAGGATCTAGCAATTTGAAAAGGTGAAATGTACATAACACAGAGATATGGAAAGATGGACAAATACACAGACACACACACACACGCACACACACACACACACTTTCTCTGGCCAAGCATACATTATTGATACCTGCACATTGCCGGGAGGAGGTGATGCGTGAACTCTCGTAGGACAGAAAACTCCAGCGGTCAGCAGCACCTGTTTGCATCATATGGGAGATTTATTGACTGACTGTCCTTGAAATACAAAAATGCAAGCTCCCTTTCAGGGGTCACTAATGATATTAGATGGGCTCTTAGTGCAAAGCAACCATGCATTCATGATCACACAAACATGCACACAGTAAAACAGATATTGGAGGATAGTCACAAAAATATTTGAGTTTCTTGTACTCTTGAACACAAAAGAAGATAGTTTAAAGAATGTTGGAAATTGATAGCATTCGACTTCCATAGTATTTGTTTTTTCTACTGCAGTAATTGATTGCTGATTTCCAACATTCTTCAGAATATATTATTTTATTTTTTTTAACAGAAGCAATAAACTCTTAACCTTTCTGTCGTGTTCAGGTCAAACGTTTTCTTTTTGGCTTAGTCCCTTTATTATTCAGGCGTCGCCACAGCAGAATGAACCACCAACTTATCCAGCATATGTTTTACGCAGTGGATGCCCTTCCAGCCGCAACCCAACACTGGGAAACACCCATACACTCTTGCATTCATACACTGCCGTCAATTTAGCTCATTCAATTCATTTATACCGCATGTCTTTGGACTGTGAGGGAAACTCGAGCACCCGGTGGAAACCCACATGAACACAGGGAGAACATACGAACTCCACACAGAAATGCCAACTGACCCAGCTGAGACTTGAATCAGCTACCTTCTTGTTGTGAGGTGATCGTGCTACCCACTGTGCCACCGTGACACCCTATTAGCAACATTAATATTTATTTATTTTGTGTTCCAGTTGCATTTACCTATAATAACCCTGGTTTGAACTGCATTTTCATGCATATTTCATCAATGGATTCTGACAATACAAATGAGCATCACGTCACTGACCTTTTTTAGTTTATGGATTTCTTATTTAAAAGTATGCTCATCAGTTCATATATTTTGTGTCTCATACACGCACACACACAGCTGCATACGTGCCATCACAGTCTGAAACCCCTGAGTGACGTATTAGAGCAGTCGCGTGTCTTACTGGGGTTCAGCTGCTTTCCTATCACAAAGTCCCAGTAAAGGTCAGAAACACTGAAAGAGCAAAACACGCACGCACAGACAGACCTCCAGGTGTACAGCTGTACAGAGCAGAATAATGTCAGCTGGCTTTTTGTGCTTTCACATACGCAACGACACCACAGTCTGCTCTCTCTAGGAACAATAACAGACTTGTGTGCTTAACTTCAGAAAAGTGATTGCAGGAGACAGAGATGAAGAAAAAAAGCAGACGAGTAGAAGCTGTCTCTCTCTATCACTGTCTTTTTTTTTTTGCTGTCTGTCTCTTCCACGTGCTGGGAAAAGCCTGCAGTTGAATTGCATGAGAAAGATAAGGGATAGGGATAAACAGCTGACAATCAGTCTCCCAGCTAGACACAGACAGACAGATGAAGGAGGGACATCCATGGGGAAAGAAGAGATGGAGAGAAAAGATGGAGACTGACCGAACATAAAATAAATAATAAATAAAATAAATAAATAAGACAAATTTTGGGTGCAGCAGTCTATATTTGGTGTCATGGGTGAAGGTCAGAAGGTCATAATGAGTAAGGTGATAATTAATGGTTTGCCGTGCATTAAAGGAACACTCCTTAAGTAAGGGTGCTTTCACACTTGATTCAATTGTCTGGACCGAACCCAAGTTCGATTGTCCCCACTTGCCACCATCTTGGCGGGTTTGTGTTCACACTGTCTTTTTCCTTGCTGAACCCCGGTGTGCTTGCACTATCAAGCTACTATTTTGTGCCCAGTTGTTGGTAGGTGATGGCTACGAAAGCAAAGTGGCAAAATGGACACGTCCGCCTGCATATCACAACCATTCTGCTTTTACAGAGTCTTTTGCTTATGTTATCAATACCAAAAATATAGAGAGACACTTGCATCTATCTGCCGCAAAAAAAAAACATTAAAAAACGTTCAGAACATCACGTGATGTCCTGCAGAAGTCATTTTTGGTGGATACAAGCATTAATTTTCTATTCGGCTTAGTCCCTTTATTAATCTGGGGTCGCCACGGCGCAATGAACCGCCAACTTATCCAGCACGTTTTACACAGCGAATGCCCTTACAGCTGCAACCCATCTCTAGGAAACATCCATACACACTCATTCACACTCATACACTACGGACAATTTTGCCCACCCAATTCACCTGTACCGCATGTCGTTGGACTGTGGGGGAAACCAGAGCACCCGGAGGAAACCCACGTGAATGCAGGGAGAACATGCAAACTCCACACAGAAATGCCAACTGACCCAGCCGAGGCTCGAACCAGCGACCTTCTTGCTGTGAGGCGACAGCACTACCTACTGCGCCCACAGACATACACACACGAATAAATGTTATGAAACCTAATTTTGTTGTACAGTTGGCGATTCACTTTCGCTATTTAGGTACGATTGCATTCATATCAGAAGTGAACCGTACCAGAGTTTACACAAACTGTACCCCAGACCACCTTTCAGGCGGACTTAGGTATGGTTCATGAGTGCACACCCGAGTTCGGCAAGTTCACACTTGCTAAACTTACTGTACTTTGACGTCAAACAAACCCAGGTGTGGACCCGTAGGGTGCTTTCACACTTGGTTCAATTCCCTGGACCGTACCCATGTTCGATTGTCCCCCCTTGCCACCTTCTCGGCTGGTTTGTGTTCACACTGTCTTTTTTCCTTCTGAACCCTGGTATGCTTGCGTCATCAAGCTGCTGTTGTGTATATGGCTGTTGCTAGGTGATGGACATGGAAGCAAAGCGCCAAAATGGAAAGATGTATGCACCACGCAGCCGTACTGCTTTTACTGAATCTTTTGGTTTTAGACATACAGAAATCGACTCGTGTCTGTCTACTGCAAAAAAATATCATAAACGTTTAGAACATCACGCGATGTCTGCGGAAGCTGTTTTTGGAGCAGACAAACAGACATTATCACTGTGTTTGCCCTGGCTCAGTCACACTTGTCACCAAGGTACAGAACGTGATACATAAACACCAATACAGAGTGTTGTCGAGGAAGAAAGTGAACAGCGTGGGGTGCGTGTGATGAGGGGGATTGGTAAAATGAGGTGCCAGATCAGATTTCAGAGGTGCCAGATCCGGCTTGTGCCGGCACACGTTAAGCACTGCATACACACACGTGCACACACACACACACAAACACACACACAAATGAATGAACGTTATGAAAATGATAGTTTGTTGTAGAGTTGGCGATTCACTTCCGTTATTTGGTACAATTGCATTCATACCAGAAGTGAACCAGAGTTTGCATGAACCGTACCCCAGACCACCTCTTTCAGGTGGACTCGTGTACAGTTCACAGGTACAACCCCGAGTTCAGAAGACACATTCACACTAGCTATAAGTATCGTACTCTGATGTCAAACGAACCGGGTGCAGACCAAAAGTGCTAGTGTGAAAGCACCCTTAAACAGTCTTAACTTTTATTAGCCCATTTACCTGCCCTTATCTTAGCTTAAATAGGCAATTTATTTATAAGAATATGAACTATATGAAAATTTGTTTAGATGATTTCGGAGATGGAACTTTCAGCATCTTGGTGGCTGTCCAATGTTCACATTCTCACTGAGAGCACTCTTCTGATGGACACTTTTTCTGATGTTTCTGAAAATGTGATGTTTATCTGTATAGTGGTTAAACATGCTATATAATTAACTTTGTCTATATCTTTTTGCATGAAAACATGCTAACTTTGCAATGTAAATGCAAAAGCAGTACCCTACCGCAACTCTGAAAATGCTTAAACCTGACAGGAAAAGACAGGCTTTCCTTAATCAAAGCCTCCTGGGGTGACGCACATTCCATATGCCCAGTTCAGCATTGTCAAAGTCAGGGGTAAATTTGTCAGCGCCCCAGGGTAGTTAGCAGTTTAATAGCAGCCTGTGGTGAAGAGATGGAGAAAAGAGTGTGTGAATGACAGTTGCTCTGTACGTGGCCAGACTGAAGGCTGGGAGAGCGTGTGCTGGCCTCAGGGGTTAGAGGATCAGCCTTAGGGCTTCACTGTGGGGTATCATTGCTACCTACAGGGATAAGCGCTCCTATATATCTACAGAGACACGTACAGTAACACCCAAAGTCACAAGGTGGAGGGGAAACATTCTTTGAATGCCTGTGGGCATTCAGACATTACCTGAGGTCAAGGTCCTGCTTATATCAAAAGTTGTAGGATGTCTTTGAACAAGACATATGTACAATACAGATGGTTAAGATCTAGTTCTGTGTAGGCCTGCAGAAAAACGAGTATGAAAACCACAGCTTGTAAATGTATTGTATGACATACGGTAACATACAAGAAACTAAGAGGTTCTATATAGTGCTCAGCATATATACAGTAAGTACACCCCTTACAAATCTCTCATCTAAATGAATATTTTCTACAGTAATATATATGTGCATGTACATTAGATTAGTCAGTACTGAAGCCAAATCTGGAGCTAATCTGACAAAATAACTTACGATAACGGTCCAAAATTAGTACAGACAAATGTATATGTTAGGGGAAAATAATCAAAACAAAAATCTAAAACAGCAAAATTCAAGAAAAACTAAAAATATATCAAATTTAGTTGAAATTTTGTAGTTTGCAGTTTTGTTTTCCAATATTTTGCATGAATTTAAATGTATTATCTTTCTATTTTTAAAGACATTTGGTGACAAAAATATTATTTTAATAAATATATCCATTTAATAAATCTGTTTTGTTCAAATGGACCAAAATATATTACCTATATTTACTGATAAATTAATAAAAATATTCATTTTCAAAGTGGGGTGTACGAAATTATGCTGAGCACTGTAGTGTCTAATGGACCTTTTTTACAAGACTGTTATGACACATTTAACGGTCATCAGCATCTTAAATCCTTGCAAGTTTTTATTATGTTAGATTTTTAAGGAAAAGTATGTACATTTGTATTATATTACGTAGGTATTATATTATCTTTGCATCAAATCACACACACAAAAAAAGACTTCTTGTGCCGGGTGTTTCTAATGCAGTTTTTATAGGCAGGACAGTAAATTTTATGTTTTTCTGTCTTCTCGCTGCCATTATCAGTCTCACACAATTTTTTTCTTTTTTTCTGGAAGTCTTGATATCACCATTGTAGAGTTTTTCTTTTATTATTTCAGCAAATAGGGTACTCTCCCATTCACTGCAGTTTAAGTATACCCAACTATAATACTTCTGCTACTGAGAACCCCAGAAATGTGAAAAGGATCAATAGGGATGTAATGGTACACCAAAGTCCTTGTTCAGTAAGTTTGGGGGTCATGGCTTCACACACGGTCAGTACAACAGGAATATGCAATGAATTCACAGTGCTTGTTCTCCTAAAACATCAGAAAAACATTACATTTGATGGCACCAGCAGCCTAGAGGTTAAGTGCGGTGACATATACTGTAGTACCATGGTGTACATGACGACTCGAGTTTGATTCCTGGCTTGATTTTGATTTCTGGCTGCTCCTAATTCTTTCTTATCTGTAACCTCCACTGTCCTTTCATAATAAAAAATTAAAAACCCCAAATTTTTTTTTAAAAGAAACACATTAAATTGCATTATTTTAATAAAAATGCTAGCATGGGAGGTCCATCCATCTGTTGTTAATGCAGCAGAGACTGTAGTGGACAACTCCTGTTTAATCACTGCTCTTGCAGTCTGATCTCACGAGAAAACATAAGTATTTTACATTTTGTCAGTTTAGTGGCTAATTCATAAGCATTCGTACGAATTCAGTCAACGAAATTGTACGATTTTAAAAAGGAGGTAACCGTCATTGGCGGATGAGCAAATTGTACTAAATTATACGGATTAGATCGTACGAATTCATCCGAATTAGCCACTAAATGAAAAAGTTACGAATTACCATGAGACTGTCTTGGCTAAAACAGACTGTCTTCTGTGCTCATGAGATGGGACAGTTTCTTATACTTCCATTGTTTTTCTATGTAAGCACATGCATGACAGGCGTGTGACAGTTATACATTTGTGTCTTTTTTAGTGCCTTGACAGGTAAATTTTTTTTTCGACACAGGAAGCAGCCCATCTCCTTTTTCCACACGGTTTTGGATGGGATATGTGAACGGCCCCTTACAGTAAGTGTCAAAATAAAGAAATTATACTTTGGAAAGGTTTGCCACTCATCAATGTCAGTTCCAAAGCAGTTGACCAATCAGAAGTGAGATTCTGATTAGTGTATTTATTTTTTTTTTGACGGCAACATGGCAGAACCCTTTCTGCGTTTTCAGACCTAAATACATGTTCTGTTTGAATGACTCCAAGTTGTTGCATAGATGTGGTCTTTTCTGTCTAATGGTGCATTTTCACAAAAGTGTCAATATTGCGTTCAGTGTTGCTGGCAACGTTATGATGCCACTGCTCTGAGGAGTGTAAAATCGTACGTCGGCTGCTCTCAATGCTTTCTCTGTGCCACTTTCAATGCCATGCCAACTCTTCACTAGCGAGAAAACAGTTAAACAGACCATCTGCAGCCCGATAATAAAGAATGAGCCTCCCCCTTTCAGCCTCTTTCTCTTTATTTTACTTTTACTCTACTTTACTCCTTCACTTTCGTGTAGTAAGGAAACAGTGTTATACACGCTCCACTGAAGACATCCATTAGACTAGATATTTAATTTAGTTTGTTAAGTGCAATGATTTGTTTCAGAACAAAACTAAAAACTAATAAATGAACAATAATAACAAAGCGTGGAGTTACATCGAAACACACGTCCTATTATTACGCCCCGTATAATGATGTAGACGTCTTCAAAACCAACAGGTGGACAAATCTAAACTTGTTTTTTAAAACAAATATAAATATGCATTTAATAAATAATACTGCTAATAATAATAACATTATACAAATGCAAATTGTCATGAATAAACTGAAAAAAGACACTGGAAATAGTAGTTTTTATATTTATGTAGAAAATAATAATTTTTGTAACATTTTAATCCTTAATTTTTTTTCATATGTAAAGATATGTGTGTATTGCTGTAGATCCTGTGTGTATTAAGCAATGTGTAAGCGTTTGAACCTGCATAGGTGCATAACTAACATGTTCTGCACTGGACTTTAGACTTGCTTTTAGTTGGTCAATGGTGCAGTCTATTTCAGTTCCTCAAAATATCTATGTGCCAACAATGCGCCTTAACACACCTCCTTTATAGACCGGAACACCCATGAGTCCACAAAGTGGCGCAAAGGGATTTGGTTTTTAAACAACGTGGTGCAAAACGTGAAAATTAGGGTTGTGCTGGTCTGAAAATAGCAACAAATCGTGCCAAACATGTCTTGCGCCTTATTGCGCCGCGTGTATGATAGGGCCCCTAGTGTCCAAATATACTAATAGCAAAACAAAGTTTTGTTCTCTAATTAGAAGTTTAAAAACTGTTGGAAAATTCTTCCAACTTTCCTTGGCCTAATGTTTAGAGAGTTGAATGCACAGCATTTGGATAAAAGCATCTGCTACATGTAAACATAAAAATGTCTTTCCAGCATTATTCTGATAGCAACCTCAAGAGAAAGAAAGATGAAAAATTCTTATGAACAGTCTGCAAATATGCAAATATTTTTAGATAATCACATGCACTCTCAGAAATAAAGGTATGCGAGCTGTCACTGGGGTGGTACCTTTGGTAGCTCAAATATGTACCTTTCAAAAAGGGTGCCAGCACAGTGACAGCTCTTGTACCTATATTACTGAGAGTATGGGTATAGTATATAGTTCCACACAGGACTTAACCACATTACAGTTCCATATTAGGCCTACTACAAGAAATAATAGTAACAAGATTCAATAAAAGTCGATTTCACTCACATTTGCTACTGGCTCATTTTTAATCTTTTAAACCACTTACTTTAAATCAGCAGGCTGTTTTAGCTTCCAAATCTCTCACCTGGGCCGAGTTATCTGGTTTTCACACTGAACACAGAATTTATATCTAAAATTTACAAGAAATCGTGCATAATACCTTTTCCAGATATATGTCACAGTACATTAAAGCAGGATTTAAAGACCAGTTTTAATGTTCTCTTCGCATCTTACCTCACCACATGGACAATTCTGTATCAGAGCTTGTCCTCGGTACATTGAAATGGGCGATGCGATCTGTAGACAGATTTCACGCTGGTTATGGAAATCCCTAATTAAATGTTATTAGCTAGCTGCGGATAGAGGAACACATACATTTAATATCTGTCACTGCAACCTTGATGAGATTTCTCCACAGATTTCTCCACAAGACGAGACGACTGCTGGCATTCAGAGCGCGCAAGGACAAACTGCAGACTCTGCGGCAGCACCTATGAAATAAATCTCATAGAAAACTGCTTTAACATATTTGCCTGCTTTGCTAAACTCAAACTCGAACAAAAAGCCATTTAAGGTTTCCCGACTTTTTTTCCCATTTCTAGGTTAAGGAGACAGCCTTTTGTACAAGAAAAGTTATTCTCCTGAAAAGTACCCAACAATTTTCCGTACTTGCAAAGAGCTATGCCAACAACGTCAAGAGATAAACAACAACACGGGCCATTGTTATTGATCTTTAGCTATAAATACCAAGTGACTGGACACAATAGTTTCTTTCTGCTTACTCAGGGCCTCATTAAAAGCTGTAGCTGAGTAAGGTGAGACTTGCGCACACACACATATACACACGTCACAGCGAAATTGCTAATGTGAGCAAATACAAAGAATGAGCTCAAATGAAACACATCTTCAAAAGCAAAACATGGCGAAATTAAAGTCATTTATCTGGAACTGACCTGTAAAGCATAACAAATAGTATGTTTTCACACACTACAAAGATGCTTTCAGTACAAATTATTATCAGATAGTAGAAAATAGTAGTAGAATAGAGTTGCTCTTCACAATTTTACCAATAACTGTGTTTAAATTAGCTCAATCAGTGGGCATAATAATAATTCAAAACATTTTTTATTATCACTGACAAATGAGAATATGGGCTCTGTAATAATGCACATCTTTTAGTGCTATGATACTTGGTAATCTTGTAAAATGAGGTCTAATTGAGAGCTATTTGCTAATTATTGTTATGTCTATTATATTAATAATTGCCATCTCTGGAGGGTTATTCAAAGGGCACTAGTCATGCTTCGCTGTTCCAAATCACAAGGAATTAGATTCTCCACATCAGTGGGGTTTTAACAAGGCGCTGTTTCTGTCTGTCTTTTATTATACAGGACAGAGATTATTCCGGATAGAGGTGTGATGCGAAATTAAATTGACTAAAATGTTGTTGTGTTCTGTTACAGAAGGAGGCATCTTTTTTTTTTGTCATCCTTGTACGTATCATCTACGTATCATCAAAAATCTCAATAGAAAACAGCTTGCAGTGTAATTTAGTCCAAACCACTGTGTTATCTGTTTTCCAGGAAACCATCGTACTATTTCTTGGAAGGCATCGGAAGTGCAGGATTTGTAATGGTCGACTTGCTTTCTAAAAAGGTTGTTTAAAGTCTTTTTTCAGTGGCGGGGTTATTACTCTTGCTTCCCTGCAGACCGTGAGGGCTTCTGTTCTCCCCTCATATCAGCTCCGACTGAAGAGAAATATCAACCCTGCTGAGTGATTTATACTTCCTTATCGCCTTGTCATGTCAATACACTTTCAGTTATGACAGTTTCTTTCCTGCAAGAATTGAGGAAACAAGAGCCGAAAATAAAGTACAACCAAAAACGGATCACATTCGTACACGTTTTCCTGAAACTTTAGTGAGGTTGATTTAATAATTTAATTTATTTTAATTTAATAATAATTCACAGTAGTGGATATGTTTAGCATTATATATTTCCATTTTTGCATTTTGCAAGCCAGCTCATTATATTTAGTTTGTTAATGAGTTTAGTTTTCATTCATTTATAATTTCCTTCAGATTAGTTTCTTATTTATCAGGGGTCGCCACGGCGGAATGAACCGACAACTATTTCAACATTTGTTTGCAGTGGATGTCCTTCCAGCCACAACCCAGTACTGGGAATCTCTTTTTTCAGAGGTCGAGTTTAGTTTTGTCATATTTAAATTATTTTTTATCATTCACTCTCAAGAAAAGAACTATCAAACAGTACAATTTTAAAATTTGGTACATTTTACAAATGTAACTGTTAATTAAACAGAAAATACCATGTAGATTTAATCAACACGTTAACATCTGTTTTATTTTGTGTCATCACTGCTGATTTGTGAGAGACAATGAAATGGTAGAGGATGCAAAAATGATTCCAAAAAATGTTTTTTGGGAGTAACTGTCTGTAATGGACATTGTGTATTTTGTATATCTTTTATTGTGTATCTGATCCTGAAATGTATAAATAGGCGTTAAGAGTTAAGAATTTTGTTGTAAGTTTTAATATTAAATGTCAAGGTTACTTACTGTATACTGTATGCATGATAATCCAGCCTGATCTCACAAGAAAACATAAGTATTTTACGTTTTGACAGTTTAGTGGCTAATTCGTACGAATTTGTACGAGTTCAGTCGTACGAAATTGTACGATTTTAAAAAGGAGGCGTGGCATCTAACCCCACCCCTAAACCCAACCGTCATTGGCGGATCAGCAAATCATACTAAATTGTACGAATTAGATCATACGAATTCATACGAATTAGCCACTAAATCAAAAAGTTACGAATTGCCGTGAGATTGTGTTGGATAATCTTGACAATAGAGATGTAAAATCACAACTACTTGCTAAGCATTTTATTTGATACTCTATTCAATTACATTCTTATTTTTCAAACTTGTATACACTTTTACATACAATTCTGTCAGTTTTCCTTTTAATTTATCTTACACTGTTTTTACATAGCATACTGTAACAATGAGTAAGGGTGACAACAGAGGTGATGTCCAACGCTGTTTATTTACAGCTAATCAGGCAGGCAAAGCCAACAGAAACAAACGGTATCATAAGGGTAATCTAAGAGTATAGTCGTGGTATCAGGCAGAGGGTAGTGCAAGGCAAGGCAAGAATCAAAAGACACCGCTAGTAGACCAGGATAACACTCAGGATAATGCTTAGTAATGTTATAGGTAAACAAGACTCAGCAAAGTCTGTGTGCTCTTTTTATTGTCAATCTGTTTAGTCCATCATAAGCTTCCAACGGTGTGTTTGTAATCTGGAACTGGTGTGTGAGAGGTGCTTGATGGGAGTTATAGTTCATAAAAGGGGCGAATGTGTAGTTCTTGAGTCATCTGCACATGCTAGATCGCTGGTGATTGTGACACATACACTGTACTTGTCATGTCATCTTGTAAATGTCATTTAAAATTATTTTAACATTTCTTTTCTTGTATGATTAGCATTTTTATCTCTTCAATAATAATAATACATGTTTTTTCTTTCGATTATTTATCACACTAGGATATATACTGTATATATATATATATATATATATATATATATATATATATACACCATACATGCTTATTTTTATCCTTTATAAAGAGAAATAAAGAAACCGCTATTGATTGATTGATTTTTATTTTTTTTATTTAAAATTTTACAGAATCAGGGCCATTTATATAATCTCACCAAGGTCCTCACAGACCAAGCTCCTTGGCATTAAAAGTGTTCTTCTGTAAGGAGTTAAATACCATGGTGTTATTGCTGTAAGACTAATTGAGAGCTTGCCTTGCCTTCAGGGAGCTTGTGTTATCGTGGCCATGAGCATCAGAGAGGTCATTTAATGTAAAAGTAAAAAGCCATTCACACTGACAGCAATTTACAACGACAAGGCGATCTGAAATCAGTCATTTTCAATAGAGCTGTTCAGTACGTCTTTCTATAACCCTGAAGACAATTAAGTTTTTAAGACACAGATTCTCTTGAGGATTTTAATGGGTTGTTAGAATAGCTGTATTCATTTTATGAATAAAATAAGGTCTGTGCTTAACATTACTTGAAGAGGCTTTACTGTTCTGTGGCACACAGTTCTGAAATGTAAAAACCAGTATGTGTTTTATGAATGTAAGTTTCTAAGACTCCTGTACAGCAGTCCTTCAGTAAATTGCAGGTCTTTTGTTTAAGCTTGCAATTTAAATAGCAATATTTTACAATGTACTAAATGAAATAAATGGAATAAATTCTAATTTCTAATTGAAGTAGTTAATTCACTTTGAAAAAAAAAAAAACATCAAAAACACACATTAGGAATATTTAGTCTATAGGATGCAGTTTAAATAATAAAAAATATGGGGAGCTCAAAATGGCCATTTTCTGTTGAAGCCATAAATAATTATTTAAACTGAATTCCATTGAATCAGCTGTTTAAAACAAATCGGTTGAAAGATTAGATTCACTTAATGGCTTGTCACATTTTAAGAGATTTTTAGGCTTAGTGTTTTCATTATCTTGCACTTACTGTATGTGCTTTTTTCTGAGCAGGCTGACGTTAATTGCACAGTCATGCATGAAGACTAGGGTCAAATTCAGGATTTTCAGTAAATTATACATTTATTTTAGATTTGTTCTTTACAAAACCCTATATTGCCAGAATGCTTGAAACATGCATGACATGCCGTTTGGTGGTTCACTACATGACACTATTTATAAATCACTGCAATTAAATTGAAGAACAAGGAAGACAAGAACAGATTTTTCTGATTTAATCATAGAAAAAAATAAATAAAAGGAAGAGTATATAGCATTGGATGTAGTTGTATTTTTTTTGAGTAAATTATCCCTTTATCACTGACTTCATATATTACAAACAATTTTAAATAATGTTTAAACAAATTAGATTACATTGCTTATATTATTTGCGACTGCCGTGTAAAGACATATACACTCATTTAGATGCAGCTTTTGTGGACATTCAGCCAAAAAATAATAATAATAAAATAAAATAAAAAAAATAAATAAATATATATATTTATTATATATTTACATATTTATATATATATATATATATATATATATATATATATATATATATATATATATATATATATGTATATATATATATATATATATATATATATATATATATATATATATATATATATATTACTCTAAATTAATTTCCTGATTAAATTGGTACAATTCATGCTAAAGTCAAAAAATGCTAAAGTCAACTGCTGACTGACTGCTAAAATACTGCTTAGAATAATGTTAACGTGGCAAATATTCCACATTCATGAAGTGCTAAGAACAACCACCTCACAAAATGTAAAGAAAATGAAAAGCTTTGGAGGTCAGGCATACACAACAGATGTAAACCAGCCAACCAGCCCAATAACACACGTTTAAATTAATAATAAAATCAATAATTATCAAAAAAATCCTAAAAATTGTTTATCTTTGAAATATAAAATATATTTATATATATATATATATATATATATATATATATATATATATATATATATATATATATATATAATTTTTATATTGTACATATTGTCTAATAAACACAATGTGGCAACTTCCAACATCAATTACTTTTTAAAGTTATTTTTCTGACTGTTTTGCATATAAAGTGACTAAAGAGGAAAAAGAGAGTAATGAGATTGGGAAAGGACCATGAACTGGGCCTGAAGCTGCAGTATCTGAGTGTTGCCCACAAAGCTCTGACATCACAACAGTTTTTATTAAGCAACAAAATAAAAGAAGAAATGATATTGGAGATTCTGAGGAGCAGCCAAGCAATCACACTACGCTGTAGCAATCAGGGTTCATCAGTCATCATCTCTGTCACCATGTGGCCCGAGGTCTTCACCAAGTCAGAGGTCAGTTGACATGAGTGACAGCTGGGACAGGAACATGCGACTTGTGGATTACAGTTTGGGGAATGTACAGGAAAATAAAGAATTTCTTCCAATCAAGCCAGATATTTAAAATATCTTGGGGTTGGTGAGGGTAGCATGTGGGAAATCTCAGATTATTTGTGTTTGTTGATTAAGCATGAGAATTCTGTGGTAAAACCCAGACATAGTAGAAGCTTGAACTTTTGAACAGTAGTGCGTACACACACACACAAACACAAACACAAACACCCACACACACATCCACACACAGAGACAGTTGGAGGCAATATTATTAGCCCTCCTGTGAAATTTTTATTCTTTTTCAAATATTTCCCAAGGGATGAAGGGACGTTTAACAGAACAAGGACATTTTCAAAGTATTTATATATTTTTTCTCCTGGAGAAAGTCTTTCTTCTTTGAATTCGGCTTTAATAAAAGCAGTTCCTAAGTTTGTTTATGATTTTGAGGGTCAATATTATTAGCCCTCTTATATTGGCTACAGAACAAACCATAGTTATACAGTGACTTGCTTAATTAACTTGCCTAGTTAACCTGATTAACCTAGTTAAGCCTTTACTTTGCACTTTAAGCCAGACACTAGTATCTTGCAAAATAACTAAAATATAATGTACTCTAATGGCAAAGATGCAATAAATTAGTTATTATTATTTTTTTTGTCTTAAAAATATTTGCAAATATTTGTGTGAAAATAAAATAATCATTTTAATCTGAAAGGAGGCATTACAAATTTATCAGAAGTGACATTTCTATTTCGAATAAAAGATGCTTTTTAACATATCTATTTATCAAAGAATGCTGAAAAAAAAACTTTCACAATATCCACAGTACAATATAAAACATGTCTGATAATTAACAGTTGTCTGTAGCTCATAATTTATGTACATTTTCCAGTTATTTATGCTTTTAAATGTATGCTTTTAGATGTATGAGACCTTTGAGGTTAAAGGTGCAATACTGTATGTACAGTAAGATTGAACTAGTTAAACTAGGTATTGCACTCCTGGATCAAAACAGATTTTCACTCGGCTCCTCCTCGTATGAGTCCTCACAAGTACAGATTGCCAGATTGACGTCAGTGTGCCTGACTATCGAGTCTAAAGGCTGATTTGAACTCTTTCTAACTAAAAGCAATGGCACGTGATTGAAGGAACAATTTCCATATTAAAATGAGCAATGATCACCTCTGGTAAACCACATGTGCTTTATTCAGTGGTAAATGCTAAAAATGTGAGTTTGAATGCTGTTTTGTGTGACATTTATTGTCATACTACTAAAAAGCAGCAGCAGATAGAGTTTATCTCAGATGTTAAAAATAAAATAAATTATTTGAAACTGAACTTTAGAACTGTTACTCCGTGCAAGCCAACAAATATCAATCATTCAGCATGTACAAATAATAATATTAATGAGTTTTAATTGAATTATTATTAATTGGATTTTATTATTTGAATTGTAAACCTTACCATTTTGTTGAAGTGCAGTAAGTGCACTATTCTGTGCTTCTGAATGGCTGTATATAAATTTCTATTGTGTTTCGTCTGTTGCAAATTACTTATCACTGCAAATCTCATCACGTTGCGTGTTGTTAGGACATGGGGTTAAAATGTAACCTGCTCACCTTATGTTTAAGTTCGTACTATTTATATTATGTGCTAATTAATAACCACCTCATGTGGAACTCTGAATCTGCGTCTCATTTTGGGACTGCTACTGTCCATGGGAGGTCGCAATTTCGGTCGCGGGCACATGCTTTGAAGGCCTTCCTGAGTGAATGAATCAAATAAGCGGTTTTCCACCAAGGCAACCCAGGGTGCTGAAATATAAATGGCTAAAGTGGCAGTGGGAGGGTTAAAAGAACCAAAACAAAGACAGACGTTTCAGCACGTAACTCACATTTTCAAAGCAGAACATGCATGTGTCTTAAATTTCAGCAAACATATTATGGTATTTTTATGCTTTAGAGGAGTCAAGAACCTATATATCACCTTTAAATATTTAACAGTAGAGTTTAACAAAATAACTTTTAGTGTTGTCATTATTAGTAGTTTGAAACAATATGTTGTGCTGACAGCATGGTTTAAACTAGAAAACTAAAAATACCAATAAAAGTCACTTTGGTAAACTTTTGAACATAAACAGCAGTTGAAGCTCCTGCAAGTGAAGAAAGTGTAAACAAATGGAAAAACTAACTTGAATTGCAAGGTAAGAAAAACTGTCAATTAGCGCTTATGTTCACAATGTGATAATGATAAGAAACTTTTCTTAAACAACAAATTAGTGCGCTTGAATTACTTGAAAAGAATCATGTGACGCTGAAGACTGGCTACTAAAATTCAGCTTTGCCATCCCAGGAACAGATTGCATAAAATCCATGTTTCTCTACTCTCCTGCTCCCACAGATTCCCATCACTGGTGGGACACAAGTTTTAATTGCCAGATGTTTATCTTTCATAAGCAAAATTCTTGTACATGTGTCTTCCAGACATTTTTAGTCTGTTGTGTTTTAATAAACATTCCACAGATTGAGTATGTTTTCTCTTCAGGAACAACGTGTTCTGTTTAAAAAGCTGTTTTGATAATGTCACATTTAGTCTTTCTAATAGTACACAGATGTACAAATGCACATAAACACTTTTACAGACATATATGCGCAAAAGCAGAGCAAGCAGAATTGATCTACATTAGCAGTTGATCTACATGAACAGTATATTATAATGATTAGTATATGAGTAGTGTATTATACTAATAAATATGTTTTACATGTAACCATTTACATTACAAAAATGTACATTTCTCTGTATTTACTTAATTAGGTAATCATGAAAGTAATCATGCAAACAACACAGCAAAACAAATTAATGAAATTAATGTCTGAATGTAAAACGGCAAGTCATTTCACTCAGGGGCCATATTTTAAAGAGCCCCTATTATGCATTATAAAAAATCATATTTTGATTTTGGGGTCTCCAGCAACAGGCTGATATGCATGTAAGGTCAAAAACACTTCATTGTCTTATAATATGCATTTATTTTTACCTAATTATCCCAACGACTCCCATATGATTTGTTCAGCAATTCATTTGTTCCCAAACCCCTCCTTAGCATGATGCTAATCTGCGCTGATAGGTCTGATGACCCAGTCTGTTGTGATTGGCAGACTGCGTTTAGCTTGAGACAGAGAGAAACGCCGACCATGGCTTATCAACATTGTTGAAGTAGCCATAGTGCAGAGTATGCAGTTTAACACCAGCGTATTGCTCTATTCGTAACCATAAGTAAAAACAACGACACACATTCAGTTTTATTCCACACAGTGGCAAAAGCTGAATTATTTTAAAACTTGATCGCCGCACGTGTAGGAACAGCTAACATTGGCCATAGCAACGACAAAGTACAGAGGATCGTGAGCTCACAAATGTATATAAATCTGTAAAGAAAGCATCATGCATCACGTTTTCTACATGGTTTTAGATGCGATATGAGAATATAAACTGTTAACCAGATACAGTACAAGCTGTGTGAAGTGATTACAAGTAACAAAACACAATTAAATACATATTTTGCAAGCTAGAGAACACCAGGAGGCAACCATTTTAATCACACTTACCTACACTTGTGAAATGAAGGAAGAAACTAATCCATAAACTGTGTACTGATTAAGTTCCTGTCAAGCTCTGACAATGTCCCATGCATACGTCAATAGCTTTTTCTGATCCTTCTTTTAACAAACGGCCGACAAGTCCCTTGTTGCAGGGTAGATTATTGAATTAATCACCAGAACGTTCAGTCATTCACTATCAGTCGCACACACAACCGCACTCGCTAGTTTAAAAGCAAACCGCTAGCTTGAAGGGAAAGGCGCGTTCACGTTTTACCGGATCTGGCACTTCATATTTGGTATTGTTTCGCGCCGACATCGATATGAACAGGCAAAAGATTGGGAAGAACGACAAATCATTTAAACGACTATGAGTCAAATCTTTTATTTAAAATGTTTTTATTTTTAAACAAGGTGCACTTTCAGATTTAAACCTCAGCTGGATGTTTTCATTCACTTAAAGCTGTGTTGCATGCTGCGCGGAAGGTCATTTTTAAAAATCCGTAATAGGAGCTCTTTAAATGTTAAGGTGTTATTTCTAATTTATATAAATGAAGAAGACATTGCATTCTCCAAAGATTTTCATAAAGCTTTTGTGTAAATTTTGTTTTTTAACAAATTTTGTTTTTTCGCAAATAAAACATAGCTTAAAAACATCTCATAAATGTAAAAATCAACATTTGCTGCTTGTTCAAACTACTCATTTAAAATAAGCTGAAACAACACAGGGATGCACAGTGGCGCATTCGCCTCACAGCAAGAAGATCGCTGGGTCAGTTGGCGTTTCTGTGTCGAGTTTGCATGTTCTCCTTGTGTTCGCGTGGTTTTCCTCTGGGTTCCTCCAGTTTCCCCCACAAGTCCTAAGACATGTGGTACAGGTGAATTGGGTAGGCTAAATTGTATATAGTTTATGTGTGTGAATGAGTGATGCTTCCCAGTAATGGGTTGCAGCTGGAAGGGCATCCGCTGCGTAAAACATATGCTGAATAAGTTGGCGGTTCATTCCGCTGTGGCGAACCCAGATTATTAAAGGGACTAAGCTGAGAAAAAAATGAATGAATGAAACAACACAATTCTTGAGGGTTTTTTTTTTTTTGGGACAACTTGATTGTTTTAAATTCAACTCAAAATTGTAAAAACCATTCAAATTAACGTGTTCAATTTGCGTTAGGATGACTTAAAAGAATTGTGTGGAACCCAGCATTTTTAAGGTGTAGTTTCTCATGTTCACAGTTTATTTTTCAGACTCGCGTCACATGCTTTCCCTATCCTGCATTTCAGAATATTTTCACTGCATCTGAAATCACATACAACCCTGCAATGAAGCAAGTGCAAAAATGTTTATTAGACAAGTAGTATATGTCAGAAATCATAGTATTTGAAAAACATTAGGCGAGATATATACAACTGACTTCAGAATCTCTTTATTTCAAACATATTTGGAGTAAAAGCATGTTATTATATGTGATAATTTCACATACAGTATTTACTTCACACAGATGAGAAGCTTTTCAAACAATTGTCATTAAAACAGAATGATTATCTCCATGTCATTATCATCGAGTAGCTTATCAGTGGACTATGAATCTGTGTAGTACATGCTGCACCATCTGAAAGTATGTGTTGAAGGTGTACTAGAACTAGCTTTACTGACAAAGTGCGCATGAAAATCACCTTAAATTAATCTCCCAGCTCTAATTGACAACTTATTAATATTAATTGCATTAATAGCATTAATAATCAAATTTACCTATTTGCCTTTTATTTAAGTTTTTTGAGTAGTACAATAAAATAAGTACATTAGTTTTTGCTTTTGGTGCTAAACCTGTGAAATTGTATTTGTTACAATACAATTGGTTGGTATATTTATTATATAATTAAGATTTTAGGTTTGCTGTTAGTCTATCAATTTCTGCTATGGATTGCTATCAAACTGCCATCAATTTAATTTGGTGTCTGAGGTCGTTCAAGAAACACAGACTTAAAATTAGTCAACCTTGCCGATGTGGCAATGTCTTCCTATGTAATCCCCTCAGATGGCAAATGCCAAGAGAGATGAAACTGATTAAATGAATATAGAAACATAATTTTTGTTTCGGTTCTCCTAGGACACAAATCCCATCCAATTGTTCCCGTTAATACTCAAATGCATTGCTTCAAATTGATAGAAAATATGCTTGGAATGATTTGCATTTGATTTAAAGATATGTACTTTACCTGTCGAAAAGGAGGTTGGAGGGTTGGCAGCGACCACCTTTGAATGCAAATCTTAAAGACATGCACACATACAGCAGTGAAGCAGAAGGAAATGCTGTTCTGCTGTAACCTGACAGCTCTTTGTTTGGAAAGAAACGAGGAGCAGTGACACTATGAGGAAAGCTCCATCAGCTGAGCATCAGTCTTCAGATAAAGTACAGCTGTGTCAGACGTAGTATAAAGCCGAGGATTCAGAGCAGGTGCTTTCGCTTACTCACAGCCTTAACCCATTCAACAACAATTTGTTTGCACAGTAGCGCAGTCATTTTAATTTATTTATTTTCTTTACAGTCAAAGATGCTATTCACTGTATTGAGCCGTGGTAGGTACATTTTTGTTTGTTTGTGTTTACTAAGCAAGGCTGCATTCATTTGATCAAAATACAACAACAAAAGTAATATTCATTCATTCATTCATTCATTTTTTTTGGCTTAGTCCCTTTATTAATCAGGGGTCACCACAGTGGAATGAACCACCAACTTATCCTGCATATGTTTTACACAGCGGATGCCCTTCCGGCTGCAACCCATCACTGGGAAACACCCATACACTTATTCACACACATACACTACGGACAAATTTTTTAGCTCACCCAATTCACCTATAGCGCATGTCTTTGGACTTGTGGAGGAAACTGGAGCACTTGGAGGAAACCAATGCAAACGCGGGGAGAATATGCAAACTCCACACAGAAACGCCAACTGACCCAGCCGTGGCTCAAACCAGCGACCTTCTTGCTGTGAGGGGACAGCACTACCTACTGCGCCACCACCGCCCAAGTAGTAATATTATAAAATAATATAACACCTTGGTTACGAGTGGTTAGCATTGTTCAAATCCTGGCTGGACCATGAAGGCCTTTCTATGTGGAGTTTGTTATAGATGTTGGACTGAAGCAGCTTATATTAATTTACAATGAGGAAGGGCAGGGGGCTGCTGAGTAACTACTGAGAGATTTCAGCTACTGTCTGGGCTTTCACTGCCTATCTTCACCTCCCTTTCTTCATGTGTTCAATACTTTTTCATTATGTCATTACATTTTATTACACATAACTTCTTTTGTAAACTAATTAGTTTTGTTTTCTCTGCATATATGGATATCTTTGGTTGTTACCAACATCTGGTGAACATTTCAAGTCAACTACACTTTTATAAATATGTTTCAATGCTTAATTCCCCCACTGTATGTAATATAGGTGAATGGGATAGTGGGTGTTTCCCAGCACTGAAAGTGAATGAGTTAATATTGCAATATAAAAGAACTGATTCCATCTTGATACATTAAAAAAAAAAAAGTAAAACGTTTTCCAAAGCTGAATTTCCAGCAGCTATTAGACCAGTTTTCAGTCACACAAGCCTTCAGAAATCACTCTAATATGTTTGAGAAACGTTTTTCATACTATAATATTCTACGTATTAGTCTCTTGACTATCAACGTTGAAAGCACTTGCAGCTAAAATATCATCTGTATCATATGTAGGTTTATCATATGTAACAGAATTTTTCAGTTAAAAAAATACTTGAAATAAAATAACAAAACAGCAATACATTTTTTGATTGTGATTTTTTGATCTGTCTCATTTTCGGTTAGTGTAACTTAAAGGGGACTTTTATAAGGTATTTAAACACAAATGTGTGGCAACAGTCTGTGAATATAACCAGGTTCTATTGTAGAAACTTCATAATTTATTTTTTTTTAATAATGACACTCATAAAAACAGTCAGCAGAAACACTTTGATTAAATATCTCCCTTTGTACGTGTCATCAGAGTGGGGAAGCCCCGCCCATTTCTGATGATCTCTCCCTCATTAGCATGGGACGCAAGTCTTGTTTTTAAATTTGCCACTATGCTGACATGCATTTGAAGTTCCGCCCTCTTTTGAAAAGACTACTATCTTACTATTTAAATTTAAAGTGATGGTCAACAAAATGGCACAATCAAGGTCAAAGCCTAAAAGGGCAGTTCACTGAGGTATAACACTGTATTTCTGGGGTATTTTGAGATGAAACTTAACAAGGGACACAATAGGTCCCCTTTAAATGTAAAACAGCTAATTGTAAAAAAAAGTATAATGCAATCTTAATATATATATATATATATATATATATATATATATATATATATATATATATATATATATATATATATATATATATATATATATATATATATATATATATATATATATAGCACTTTTTGTCCTGATTGTTTAATTCTTTAAGACATTGTTCATGCTTACACAAAAGTTACAACTCATAGATGAGACAGGTAAAAAAGTTCATCTGGAGGTCTTAGGTGGATACAGTAAATAAATCATGGAAGTAATACAGCACAAATATCTAACCTTGGTAGACATCAACAAATCAATAGCAGTCTAGTAGGTGACTACCCAAAACATATAGCTGGACATTGTTCTCTCCTTTCTATTTCTCTAATACCCTTTTCTCTAATTTGCCTTTCATCTGCCTCGTTCTCTCTGCTGTAGCTGTGTGATGTTGGGCTTTGCTCATCGCTGATATTCATATAAAAACTTCAACAGGATCAGCTGCTTTCCAGACAGACTTGGCATACTCTAATCTAGGTTCTTAAATTAGCTATGTTGTTATAAATATTTCCGCATACATTTCCTGTCTTTCAGAATCACTTTATTTGGATAGGCTAATGCAAAGCAGTTCTACCCAAAGTGTGTGTTTTTTTTCTGAAGGTTTGCTAATGGAGTGAAAGGTCAGAAATGTAAAATAAATTGTAGGAATTATGACTGGGCATAGAATTTAACAATTTGGCAGAATTTAACTGGAATTATTGAAAACATAACAAAGATTAATCTTTTAGTTTGTTTTGTTTTAACCTATTTGAAACTATTTGATATGCATATAGGGTATTCGCAGGGTCTTAAAAAGTCTTACATTTCAAAAACAAAACTTTTAGAACAGTGTGTTGTGCATACATTTAGTTTTTAAACCGTTTACGTTGTTAATTAAAAATTTATGTATATAACTAGAGTCTGCTTGTTTTCATACATTATGTAATAATGAAGTTATAAGAAATAACTAATTAGAATTATAGATAAATCATATTAGATAGGGCATATTTTCTTGCAGCGTTTAGTCTTATATAAGTCTGAAATTTCATTCTTCATGGTCTTAAATAGTCTTCAATTTGACTTGTGAAACCAGCGTAAACCCTGAGGATAAGCTTTGTGGTTTGTAAGTGAGCTTACAACCAAAGAGAGAAATAACACTAAATCTGGTTACAGCAATTCAGTCTTAAATTGGAAAGATAATAGGAGAACAAGATGAAAAACAGCAAACACATCACTGACACTAACAGACAATGGACTGAAGAGAAAACTGAGCTTAGATACACAGACAAACCAATTAATGAAGTGAATCCCATGTGTAAAGGATAAGCAAACTCTGAGTAACCATAGAAACCAAACAAAACTAGGACAAGGAACTATAAAGCTGCGGTAACACTAGAGTTTGATAATGCGAAATTCTGTCATATGTCGGTGCGAAAAGGGGCGGGATTAAACAAGATCATTACACATTAAAAAAGCGATTGCTCAATGTTTTAAATTTCTGTCCAGAGAGGTCATGTTTTTATCCTCGATTGGTCTTACGCAGTCAAGTGATGCGATTTCGCAGGTCAAAGTTCACCAAGCTTGAACTTTGCACTGCAGCGACCTGTGAAACTTGACGCATGACCTTGCGTTTCCGGTCTGACGTATTCGCGTGCAGAGGAATGGAAGTCTATGGGAGGAAAAGTCCAGTGTGACCACAGCTTAACAAGTGCAAAACTCACACAGAAACAAAGGCTGCGTAAACAAATTGCTTTGCGTTTTTGTTAATAATTTCATTGACACACATCATTAGCTATGTTTCCATCCAACTATTTTTATGCGCATTTTGGATATGTACATAAAAAAAGGTGGATGAAAACACCAAGTTGCGCATAAATTTTGAAAAGACAAACTAAGATAAACTTTTTATTCGATAAGAAAAGATTCGCATGAACTATGATGGAAACCCTTTTATCAAACAAATTCCAGGGCGCGAATTAAAAAGGTCATGTTATTTTGTTATAAGAGATCATGTGATGATAAAAATTTGTGTGAATGGACAAATGAGCAGGCTGACCACACTGTAAAACATCTGAAATGTTGTTTTTGTAATTCTAAACTGTAAATCGTCTCACGCCTTCAAATGCCACAACGCATGTACATACGTGTCAGCATTGTCTTCTAAGGCGCAAGTCATTTATTAAATAGGGAAAAGATTGATGCAGCTTCTCCTACTGTAACAAATTACATATTTACTGTTGATATTTGGCGCTAGATAATCAGGAAGTGACGATTTTGTTCTCTTTGACTGGAAACGCTGCATTATTCGCACATCTTTTATGCGATAATCCAGTTTTTAATTTGCATCTTTGGATGGAAACATAGCTATTGATTTTGTTCCATAAGTACTTTCTACTAGCATAAAATCTGAAATGGCTTTACATGGAATACCTTAAGCCACAGGTGTCAAACTGACTTCCTGGAGGGCTGCAGCTTTGAACAGTTTAGGTCCAACCCTAATTAAACACACATGATCAAACTAATTGAGTCATTTAGGATTGTTTAATACCTATGGCTAAGTGCTTTGAAGCAGGGTTGGAACTAAATCGTGCAGGGCAGCGGTCTTCTAGGAACTGAGTTTGACATCCCTGCCTCAAGCTCTTGGAAACTACTGTTTACTGCAAATGCAAAGCTGTGCTCACACTGTGAAATTTCAGCCACGATTTGGTATTCTGAGACAAATTTGGGCAATCCTAAAAGATTCATCTAGTCCTAGGCTAAAATCTGTGTTTTGTATTGCTGTTTGATCTGTTTGCCAACAGCTGCCTAATGGCAGTGTCAGGAGATTTCAGACACTTTTCCTGCATTGTGATATCAGTTACGATGATTGTCAAACCAAGAACCAATAGGATCGCCAAATCTGATGATGCAATCAGCGCGACAACTTCAAACCACTACTGGAAAATGTCGAAATGCTGGTTTTATTATTAAGGCATGTTGTGAGCAAAACAACATAGGCTCTTTCTGAAAATGTACCCCTATATACATTTCTGGAGATCGCGAATTATGTAGCCAGAAGTAAGTATGGCTGCATTTCGTCTCCAAAATGAACACTACGGGTGATATGACATTGTTCCTTTTTGTGCTAGCAACTGACCACTTATCTCTGTTTGGACGGCTTTCCCGCTGTTACGTTTGTCCAGTTAGCTCGACATGTACATCAGCGGACTTTAGATGCAGAGGAGTTGACTGCAAGGATGGGGTTTGAGTCTGGTGAAGAACGGTTCCAGAAAGACAGAAGACAGAGGACAAAAACAGAAGCCAAAAAATAAAATAAACAAGTAAATAACAATGTGAGAATGTGGTAAAATCTGAAAATGTGGTAAAAAACAGGGGGCTTTTCTTTTTCTGGATTGCTTTTCAAATCACTCTCGGTTGGGTTTAGAGATGGGTGGGCGCTGGTCAATTTGTGCTTTTTAAAACACTATCGGTTGGGTTTAGGGAAGGGGGTGGGCGCTGGTCAATTGGTGCTTTTTAAAACACTATCGGTTGGGTTTTGGTAAGGGGGTAGGTGGGGGGATCGATTAGTTTGTCAGTCAGTCAAACAGTCAGTCGACAGTGGCCTCGGGTAGATTTACATGAGAACAGCAGGCACAAATGGCACTAGCGAGAGAAATTTGAGATCTCAAAAGCGTACACAGCTGTTCACGATCTCCAGAATTGTATGTAGGGCTACGTTTTCAGAATGAGCCTGGGTTAGAGCAAAATTACTGGTACAGATTCTTAATGTTTGCTTTGAGGTATTAGTTCAGAACACAGGATATTGAATGTGTCAAGGATGGGTGTCTGCAGTTGAAGAAAGGTCAACTCTGAGCAGAAAAAGATCGATATGTCAGTCGCGTCTTTTTCATTCTCCAATAAAATGAAAGCAGAGGCAGGGTTTCCATTAAGGTGACAGCACTGTTTGTGTTGTCAATATGACTACGGACACTTTTAAAGATGGAGGACAGACAAGTGGCTGCTGTTTTGAGTTATCTGGAGCTGCATGACTTCACAAATCTTGAATATCACAATATTATTAAATATTACATTTAATAACAATGTCAACAGCAGTGCTCACGCTGATTCATTCATTCCTAGCAACATAAAAAAGCACACCACACTTCTTTTTTTTAACAACAAAAAACGGCAGTGTGATGCACCTCACGTTCTCAGCTGGAAAAGCGCATTTGGTGTGATCGGCTTCTTAAGCTGCTGTTAAGACATCACAATCATATTGCATTGTGGGGTACCTCAAGTGTACAAACTGAAGACGTATCACTCCCTCTGTAAAAGTCAAGGGGTCAAGGGTCTGTCCATAAACAGCTCGTCCACTTGATGAAGTGGAGCACTCTTCAGTCCACCAGGGAATTCCCCTGAGGGCAAGTGCTAAGGCAAATTCACAAGTGTCTGTCTAAAAGTAGAGTGAAACACAGCCAGAAATAGAGGTGAACAGTGGAGCCAGCACTGGCCTGAGGTGGAGTGAAGTGAAGACCACAAGTGAAGTAACAAAAAGCCCTCTCATAAGGAGATACAGCTTTTAACTGTGGACAATTTAATAACAAAATTCAAATGATAAATGCCGATACTTTGTAAATTAGCATGTCAGATTGTTATTGTCACTTTAGACCAATTGCAGCAGCGCTGAGTAAACATGACCATTCTGGTGGATGCAGGCTCACCACTGATGGAGGAATGAGCAATGGTTGAGCCTTGTCTGGTGAAACCAGTGAGATGATTTACCGAGATAGAACTGGTAGTGATGGTGATGCAGTTGGAGCCAAAGAGGCATAGAGAGTTACAGGCGCAACAAAAAAGCTCTCGTAGACCAAGGTGAAGCTGATGATTGGTGATGATCGCTAATGATCAAAGACTTCACACATACATTTAATACACAAATATTATTTAAACATGCACACATATACATCACCTACTGTATATACAATATAGCTGCAGGTTAACTATGTTTATATATAATAATTTTAACTGTTGAAAGCTATTAGTTACTAGTTAAAGTTATAAGTAACTAATAAAGTTATGATAACTAATAACCTTTTCTAATAATAAACTAACTAATAAACGTTTTGAGAATTTGACTGTAAGAATGTAATAATTATCAAATGCAATAATTTTGTATAATGTAATACACCTTTTGTAAAGCTGCTTTGAAACAAAATGTATTCTGAAAAAGCACTAAACAAATAAACTTGAAATGAATTGATGAGTGGCCATGATGAACAAGTGTTCTGGAGGACTGAGGCAGAGAAAACAAAGAAAAAAGAAGGATCCCATATACCAATGCCAAAGGCAGAGTAATGACTGACCAAGGTGGAGCATGAAGAACAAGTCTAGAGGTGCTAGAAGTGAGGACTCAAATGTAGATTAAAAAATGGGTTTATTATAAAATAAAACAAAAAAATCAACAAACACTACAGAGAGGGGAGAAAACATTAACAAAACAAATAAAAAAGCAAACTAGACTGGGCTGGCAGATAAGAGCAAGGGTGGACACGACACAACAGGACACGACAGGACACGGCAAGGCAAGGCAAGGCAAGGCAAGGCAATAAACGATGTGTGACGAGCTGGCACAGGACAGCAGACGTGATGAGAATATAAAGGAGTAATAATTGGCAAACAAACAGGTGAAAATAATAAACTAATAATGGGTTAACTAAAAGGGCAGGACTAGACAATAGACAGGAGCACGACACAAAAGAAACAACAAAAGCCATGTGCTCACGTAAAAAAACAGGACTAGAACATGCACCAATGAGAGAACTTATAACCTCATGTTCACATGACAACACTAAAGCACTTGGCGCATGTAAACAGGAACCATGTGCTAAACACAACACCAACAGAAGACTGTATGCAAGACACAAGTACACGATAAATGAAAACACTCACCGTGCACTCACACATGCAACGTGCATGTTCCATCTCAGCATTAACCGAAACCAAAACCCACTAGACTGAGACGCTGAGAATGAAACAGCATGCTGCAGACAGAACAAACACAAACACCAGGACGAGAGTGCGCATCTCGAGCATGCCCAGAGCGAATCAAGCGGGAGCACGCATGGCCCAGACTCATTCTGAAAACGTACCACTATATATATTTCTAAAGACTGCCAAACACGTCCCAGGAGCTACGTTTTTGGCAGTTTTTGTTTTTGCGAATCCACCAGAGGCCACTGTGTATGCTTTTTGAAATCTCAAATTTCTCTCGCGAGTGCCATTTGCGCTTGCTGTTCTCACATAAACCCACCAAAGGCTGCTGTCGATTGATTGTTTGACTGACTGACTGACCGATCGAATGATCCACCCTCCTCCTTCCTTTTTGATTGACCCGACCACCCACTTCCCCAAACCCAACCAACAATTTTCAAAAGCAATCCAGAAAAAGAAAATCCCTCTCCATGTTTTCAGACTTTACCACATTCTCACCCTGTTATTTAGTTGTTTATTTAATTTTTGTCTTACCTGCTTTCTGGAACCGTTCTTCACCGGACTCAAACCCCGTCACCATGGTCAACTCCTCTTTGCATCTCAAGTCAACCAATGTACATGGCAAGCTAACAGGACAAACTGATAACAGTGGGAAAGCTGTCCATACGAAGGTCAGCGGTCAGCTGGTAAGTGCGAAAAGGAATGGTGTCATACCACCCCATAGCGTTAATTTTAAAAATGAAATGCAGCCATAATACTTCTGACTAAATAATTCACGATCTCCAGAAACGTATATAGGCCTACGTTTTCAGAATGAGCCTATGTTGGATCATATACAAGACATGACAGGGCTAGTGTCTGGACTGTGCCACCAGAACAAGAATTAACTGAAGTGGCAGAATCCTGACAGTTCGTCATTCAAATTTTGGGGATAAGGGTAGGTATATGATTTTAAGATTGATGAAAATGATCTAAAAGGTGTGACTCTGTTGGACTGACTAAACTTAGAATAGACCACTGAAAAAGACATATGACTTTACCAGCATTGTATGAAAATTTGATCGACAGTACCTGTTTATGCTCATCATTTCTTAAAAAACAGATTTATGATTTAACAGACAAATAACACCAAGTTATAATAGAGTAATTTATTAAACAACACTGTGTCAGCCGCTTCTGATATGCATATTTGTCAAACTCGCACTCAGATGCAATACGCAGAGCATGTCAGAATGAACAAATAAACAGTCACTGAATCCATTTAATATTCTACAGACATGTGAGCACTGGCATTAAATTGCTGTAATGAACACATGTGAGGAAAAGCTTGTCACAAAACGATTGAAGTTTCAAAGTTTCAAGTTCATAACATTGACTCTTTGAAAGCAAGTTCTGAATCTGTTTTGTTTGGAATTGATTTCCAATGAAATTGTGTTGGCTCTGTTTGATAATTAATAAGTTTATTATTGATTTTTGTAGAACACTAGCAGTGTCGAGAACTAACAAGAGTACAGCTCTGGACTTTGATTAAAAGATGTGCAAGACTCTCAAAAAACACACAATGGCAATTATTCTATGGTTGCACCATGTGCTAACCCATTACTACTATTTTTTACTGCTCCTGCCTTTTGAATTGGCTTTGAACATATGATGCCAGTAGGAACCTTGAATGAGAGAGAGTGCTTTAAAGTATTTTAACAGAGTTTGGATTTTCTGTCTTATAACCTTACTTCGTTTGGCTGACATATTTTTTCTAATCTGTGAAAGTCCATTTTAGGTGGTGTTATAGCAAATGCACAAGAGGGAGAAAAACCAGTTTCACCATTCCCCATTTCTCCATACATAACCAACTGGAAAGCTCCTAATCTTTGATGGCAAATGAGGTCTGATTAGTACATGGTACATTTTCTTTTATTGGATATCTGTGTATTTAGGAAGCTACCAGAAAAGGTGTGCATTCTTGATGTGCAAAGGGCTTTTATTGTTTCCTAACACACTTATGAACAGTTCAGTGAAATTGCCATCTTCATTTGCCACCTTTATCTCTTTTCAAACCTCATGCCTATTGTAAAACAATAGAAGAAAATGGCCTTTTTCCAAACAATTTAAAGTCTCAGAAAATATTAAAATGAAAGTTTTACAGTGATTTGGTTTCCATTTGTATGCTTTAAAGTTTATAATCCAACCTAAGCGCACTATAAAAAGTGTATTTTGCAAAACACTTAAAACATACCTATTGTGTTCATACAACTTCACATACTTTCCAGCTGAAATAAGCATAGAGCGTCCACAACAACAACAATTTACATTTTTCACAAAAATTATTAAGTATAAATAATTTTTATTGATTGTCTATTGATAAACACTTATTTTCAAGTAGATTTTAGCCTATTCTAGCTCAAAACACTTTTACCACAGCACAATATTTGGAAACCATTTCAATGTTTTCAGTCCATGTCCATGTTCTATTAAATAATTATACTTTAATTTGGTCATGAAATCACATTTATTTGTTAGAAGATAGAGCTCATTGAGAATAAGAGATCGCACTTGTAAGTTAACACTTTCCCAGCATTAAACAAATAAAAAATATAATCGGTTTTGGCATGGGCTATCAGCTAAAAGCAGTTCACAAATATCGGCTTACCGACTTTTGGCAAAAATCCTAAATTGTGAATGCATTCATTAAAATGTTGTGCTAGATGTTGTGCACAGTATGCTGCCTTTTTTCTGCTATGGGCACAAATTTACAACAAACAAAGGAGTGGTATAATGATGTTATGACTGAGTGTGGAGTCATGGGAGTTGTGGTCTTCATTAAGCCGGGTATACACTGTGCAATTTTGGGTCCAATTTTGAGCTGAATACTGACTCAGCAATCTGATCAGCAATCAGAGGGTCGGATGATTTCCTGAAATGTCTGAAATTTTGGTCGGCCCTTGTGAGCAAATCACAACAATGAATCAGCGCTACCAACCAATTGAGTGTTTGTGCCCTCAATGCATCTATGCAAAACAGAAACAGTCATATTCTTCCAAATTCACAAGGGTGCTTTGGTGCAATATTAATAGATATCACAAAGCACAGAAACAATTAAAACTGTATGCTATTTTGTTTATATATTTCAGAAATATATCAAGGAAACAAATTACAAATAGTTGTGGTTTTTAATGTCTTCCTTTCCACCCAAACTTCACGCTACTTCTAAATATGTGGTGCAAATACACCAAATACTGGTTTGCCAACCACCATTAAACTTAAAAAAAGTAGAAGGGGTGTGGTGTATTGATGTTATACGTTTTCAATATACGTGTTTTGATTTCATGAAGGGCATATAACATCATTATAACATCATTAGCATGGTAAGCATGGTGTTACCAGGTAAAACCACCTTTTTTTCTAGATTTGAAAATTTTTTGAAACATTTGGGATAAAGTACATCAAGTAAGCAAAATATATAACACCGTTGTAGAATTTTTTAATATAATATACATATTTTAATTTTAAATAAGTTGATTTTATCATACATCTTATGATGGCAGGTGAGGATGATGCCTCTCCTGATACCTGATGCATGTCCCCAATATATATATATATATATATATATATATATATATGCAAGATAAAATCAGTATTTGTCCACTGATCTGTGCAATAAATGCAATTTCTGTATGATTCAAGTAATTTAAATTATTTTCATTATCAAAATCACTGTATTTTGCATATCTCCTGTTCAATTACAGCGTAGGCATCAATGTGAGGCAGCACCGAGTTGTGCCTCAGGTCAGATTACACAATTCCTTGCAAACTGGCTTGAGCGCGTGCCTTTTGTGTACTCAGTGTATGCTACCAATGTAATGCTTTGGTAGAGCCCCTATTATGCATTAATAACTGTCATATTTTGGTTTTGGGGGTCTCCAACAACAGCTGATATGCATGCAAGGTCAAAAAACACTTTTATTGTCTTATAATATGCATTTATTTTTACAGAATGATTCCAACAACTCCCATATGACTCATTCAGCAATTCATTTGTTCCCAAACCCCTCCTTAGCACGATGTTTATGTTACAGCCTTATTCCAAAATGCATTAAATTCATTTATTTCCTTTAAATTCTACACACAATACCCCATAATGACAAAAAACTTTTTTTTTTTTAAAATAAGGCTGTAACATTAAAAAATGTGGAAAAAGTGAAGCGCTATGAATACTTTCCGCATGACTGTATTACATATTGTGCCTTTAATTTTCACAACCCATGCTTTCCAATTCATATTTTTCAAAAATTGGCAGCTGAATAGTTGTCACGTTACATAAGGGTTCCACCAACTGAATGTGCTGTTCTTTCACTCACAGCTAAATTAAACAAGACATTTAGACTGACTAAGCTCCAGTGTACATAGTGTCCAGCTTGAGCTAAAAAATCATAACAGGATTACCTTCCTTTCCAAAGCTAGTTAGTGTATATCTCTGTTTATATCTGAAGTCATATGACTGCCTTAGCTTTCTTCATTCTCTTCTAATGATATCTGAGGGTGCCAAATCAAAACAAAAACAAATAGATTGCACTATTAGCACTTACTGCCCTAAATACATTGTCACAATAGGCTACATGCCTGAACCTATTGATTTTGTTCCCTATTAATTGGAAGTTACAAAAACTGAAATGCTTGGCCCAAATAAATGAACTTGCTTAACTAGGGTAATTAGCCTTGATAGGGTATAAAAAGAAAACCTTTGCACTGCATTGATTCCTTCAGCCATTATATTGTGTAATGATGTAGCTTGGTTTGGTAATTGTAATGAGCTCGAAAATCTAATAGGACCCTGTGGGAGAAGCTGCTTGCTTGGATACACATGGATATTGGATATCTGATATAGTAGTGAGTTTAAAATTTTGGGATGGAAATTGTCACCAAACTAAGTAAATATCTCCCATTTTGAAGCCCAAAAGGATTCTAAAAATGTCAAAAATAACTACTGCACTGACACGTAAACACTCAGATATTCATAAATGTGTCATATAGTCGCACACAACGGGGAATAGGTGGGAAAGTTTAAGCACTTAGCCTGGCGCTGAAAGTCATACACAACTCTAAAGCCTCTAAAACATTTAAAACATGTACAACTAGAGCACAAGTACAAAGCAGATGTATAAAAGTCAAAAACTAAGAAAACTTGTTCTTTTTGACAGTGTTATGGCAATTTCTTGGTAATGCCTCTGGGTCCTCATGGGTTAACCTCATGTCTTTCCTTAAAAAGATTTAATATATCCAACTGTTAATTTGTTCTGTATTATACTGAACAAAATAAAGTACAATGTCAGCAGTGGATATTTAAAAATTATTACGAACTTGATTGCCATTATATATCATTTGAATCAGAAGCAGTGTACTATTTAAATGGAAACATAATTTATTCTAAACAAACAAACCAAAAAAGTAAACTGGGTTAAATCATTTACTAAATATAAAGTGTTTGTGTGATTGTTTTGTATAATTGCATTAGGCTGGCAGACAATTGCTTAAATAATTAGGTTGTAAAGGCTCATTCTAAAAACGTACCAGTATATAAATTTCTGGAGAGGGCCTACATTTTTTTAAGTTTTTGTTTTTGCAAATTCAGCAGAGGCCGCTGTGTACGCTTTTTGAGGTCTCAAATTTCTCTAGCGAGTGCAATTCACGCTTGCTGTTCTCGCATAAATCCACCAGAGGCCGCTGTCAACTGATTTACTGACTGACTTGGCTGCCTGACTCACCTTCCTCCTTTTCTAAACCCAACCAATAGTGTTTTCAAAAGCACCGATTTGCCCACCCACTTCCCTAAACCTAACCAACAGTTTTAAAAAGCAATTCAGAAAAAGAAAATCCCTCGCCTGATTTTTACACTTTCAGATTTTACCACGTTCTCACCCTGTTATTTACGTGCTTATTTTATTTTTTGGTTTCTGTTTTTGTCTTACCCGCTTTCCGGAACCGTTTTTCACTGGACTCGGACCCTGTCATCATGGTCAACTCCTCACTATGTCTCAAGTCCGCTGTTTTACATGGCGAGCTACTGGACAAACTTTTAATAGCAGGAAAGCCATCCATATGGAGGTAAGCAGTCAGCTGGGAAACGCAAAAAGGAATCGCATCATACCGCCCCGTAGCATTTGTTTTAAAGACTAAATGCAACCATACATGCCTCTGGCTATATAATTCAGAAATGTATATAGGACTATTTTTTTTACTATTTTTGTTGGTTATAATTGTTATTAAGTTGTGTATTTTGCAAATTGAGTACAAAACAATCACTGTGAAAGTTGAGGGCAAATACAGTTGGCACATTTTTTTTTGTATGTGTTGAAAAACATCCTAAACCAAGCCACGTTAACTTTTGATTCGTCATTTTTGGGCTGGATTTGTGTCAGCAATTACTGCTTGCATGAAAGTGCTGCTTTGTTTATGTTTAGTATATTAGTCCATTTTAAGTGATGGACAGAGCCAGGATTACCTTTTTGTGACATAGGAAGGATATCTTTGCCTCCCCTTCAATTTTATTTAGGGTGTCTGTGGGGTCTCAAAAAGTATTAAAAGTTAAAAAATCAATTATGAGAAAATTAAGGCCCTTAAAGGGTATTAAAAAGTCTTAATAGCGTTTTTACAAGGTCTGAAATTTTGTTCAAGCGTTGTCCAAAGTTTTTGATTAAAATAAGCATAAATAATTGTATTTTCCTGTTTTTCACCTTTAATTTAGATATGATAGTGGAGGTTACAGACAGGAAAGTATTGGGAGAAGAGAGAGGGGAAGTGTACGTCTGTCAACGTAAAGTTTTTTTTTTCCTTTAAATGTTTTGTTGTTTTTGTAGAAAGATATTTTGGTTATAAATCATTTCATATGTTATTAATGCTGTTGGGAAGTTATTGTATTCGAAATTGGATAAAAGTGACACCTACAGGTGATACAGAGGTAGTTTTCGTTTGCTGTCACGTGATCTTGTTATCCGTGTGATTATCAGTTAAACGGGAAGTTAATATGAGCAGTTATCACAAGCAGCGATATGCTTTTGTAAAGAAGAAAAGGAACTTTGTATGGTTTTATATAAAAGAAGAACAAACTGAAAACATATGAATGACTTTTGAACTTTGATTAGAAGATGCACAAGGTATGTTGTTTTTCGTTTGTGTTCTACCAACTGATTTGTGAAGTTTAAAACAGTGAATATTAATGCTGGTTCGATAAAAAACTAATTCAGTTAAACTGCTGTAAAGAAACGCAAAACATTGACGTTTTGTATGTGATTGTTTTTATTTGTTTCAGTTTTTTCACGGTGTCGTAAAATATCAAGATATTGTGTCCAATGGGTGTCAAAATAACATGAAGATGTCATGATGATGACGATGATAACCATCGTCATCATCATAAGACATTAAACTTTGAGACATCAGTTGAAGCGTGAATCTTTTAATCAGAAGAAAACATTCAGGAGCCATTATAGGAATAGTCAGCAAAGGACCTCGAGCCAGGAATCGAACTCGGATTGCTGTGAGTACCATGGTGCTATATGTCGGCACACTTAACCACTAGGTTATTGGTGCCGACTTCCTCCTAATGTTAGCAATAGCGTGCTCAATCCTCACAATTGGTTTGAGCCGGGGCGCATTCGGCCATGCTCCGTTTGTGCTCCATTGGTTTATTTAACTACAACTGTTTATTAACAATTGTTTATTAAGTTAAAGGTTTGATACTGATTAGACCTTGAAGTGGCGATGAGGTTTTAAAATATTCTGAGAAGGTCTTTAAAAAGTCTTAAAAGGGTATTGAAATCACCTTTAGGATTCTTGCATATACCCTGTTATTGTTCTTTTGCGTAGTAAAAGAATTCCTCTCCAATTTCTTTATGCTCTTCACTCGTTAATTTCCCTCTGTTCCCTGGGATGTATGTCATTGATTACGTCACATACTGTAAGTGTCCACTCCTGGAGCACCTCAATGGTTTTAAATGGAATACCCTAAACCCTTGAGCACTTGGGAATTACATTGTTATGACGTCACAATCGCATTGCATTCTGTGCACATATTGACATATGGTGCTAGAGTGGACATATGAAGCCGACTCACTCTCTCTGTCAGAATTGAGGGATCAAGGGTATGTCTATGCAAACGTCACTCATTCCCTTGAACAAGAATTCACTTTTACACAAGTAGAGTGGAGTTTATTCAGCCTAATGGTGCACTTTGGAGTGAAAAAAATCATGGCCACCATATTGAAGTGTCATTCCAAACCAAAGTGATCAAAACTGGCCAAGTCAAAGGGCCCTTTGGAATGAATGAGTTTGAAAAATACAGCTAATAGACACTTCGGGAAATTATCCTTTGATCAGGAAAGCTGTCTGGTACCAGACACTGCACACAATTCAGAACCCTTAGAATGAATTTGGGAAAACCCTCTGTTGTGTGATGAGTCTCCCTTTCTTAAGGGACTATAAACACTTGCTAAGTCGTGACGTATGAAATACTGTTTCCGGGTCCAAGCCCCTTCGCTACTAACTTGAGTTGAGAAAATATTTGTTCATGACCGTTTAGTCATATCACACATTAAAGTGAATTTTATATAAAACGTTTTGTCACGTGACATCACACTCAACAATTGGATAAAACACCGGCTATGTTGCTTTCTCTCATTTGTTTCCTTATTTTTATTTTTTTTTCATTTCTAGTCTTTGTTTTATTGAAGGTTTCTTTATGTTTATGCCAAATGCTTTAATCATGAGTACTCGATTCAGTCTATTGTTTGATTTTTTAAAATTTATTTATCCTTTTATGTTTAAATGAATACTTTTTTACAACCAAACCAACTGTTTATGTTCTCCCTAAATTTGGTATGGCTTTTGGGCTCAGTCATTACAGCAATCTTTAATGTTAGCTATACGCTTTACATTAAAATATTAATAATATTATTTATGTGTAAGCATAAAAATAACCAATAAAATAAAATCTGTAAAATTTACACGAAAAAAGAGCTGAGCATGAGCTGTGGTTGTCAGAATTTTACAGTTAAAAATCCAGTAGAAACAAGAAATATATTTTGCGGTAAACTACAGTTAAATAATTATTACTTTATAATGTTAATATGCCAGTGTTTTGAAGTACTAACATCCACACTTTTTTTGCACAGGCAAAAATGCAACCAAAACATGTTAGGCAGGAGAACGTCATAATCAAAAACATAAAACTGTAATGTACATCATTGATGAAAAAACTACAAATAACCATAGGAATGTCGACAAAAACATAAAAAGTGTAGTGGGAAATTCTGGGAAATGTTTTATTTTTTGGTTAGCCAAAATACATACAAAGGAAATTTACTTTAAACCAGTTTACAGATTTTTTACTGTAGTATATGCCAGTATTTGACAGTATATGCATATGCAGCCCTGATGATGAGTTGAACTATTGATACTAGCTGATATAAAGACTTTTTTTAGTCTTGGTGCACAACAATACAAGTCAGCTTCGATGGCTACTAGTTTTATGTTATCTGTTTGGTGTGTCAGGGCTCTTTGACTTTCTGACAGCGTCTCCTTCTACTTCACTTTTGTCTTTTCTTTATTTTTTGGTAGCTGGCTGAACTAATCAGCACCCTAGAAGTGTGATTGTGAGTGTAAGTGTGTGAGAGGGTGAGAGTTCATGTCAGAAACTATATGTCATGGTGGTATTCCCTTTGAAAAAGCACTCAAAACCGTGTGATTTCAACCCATATATGCCCTTTTTACTCACTCACACTTTTACACAGTTACACATATTCATGCACATCACGTCACAAAATCAGCCCTATAAATTAAATAATACATGACTGTAATTAATAAGAACAAAAACAATGTTTAGCTAAACTAATTAAATAATTAATTCACTTAAAAATATATACAGTTTTTTGTACCCCTCTGTGGTTGCATAATTATGTGCTTTTTCTTCATAAGAGAAGATCACAGTTAAATGCCATTCGGTTTCAAGTGAAAGCTAGATATTGTCATGTTTTTCAACATAGTGTAGCAGTATTGAAAAGGGTGAAATTAAAATGAAACTGAAAAATAGGCTTTGCAAAAATTTGGCCACCTTCTCTTATGTGTGGATTTGAAACCTGTATTCACCTAATGCTAATTGATTACAACACAAAATTGATTTGAGTGACTTAGTGAACGTTAACAATCCTAACACAGGTACAACCAATCATGAAAAAACGGATATTTAAGATAGCTGATTGCTAGTTGTGCTTCTCCTTATTGTACACCAGAAAGTAGAAACATGGGAACATCGAAAGAACTTCCTAATGACCTAAAATAGGATAATTCACCAACATGAATTAGGAAATGGATGCAAAAAACTACCACAAAGGTTTAAAGTCTCTATCTCCATAGTCAGAAATATAATAAGAAAATGGAAGGCCACAGCAGCTCTTGTGAAGGAAAGTTGTGCTAGGCGAAGAAATATATCTGAAAATCAAAGGCGAAGAATGGTTAAAATGGTCACAGGCAAACCACAGACCACCTTCAAAGAGCTCCAGGAACATCTTGCTGCTAATAATGTCACCGTACATTGTTCGACAGTCCAGCACACTCTTCACAAAGAACAGCTCAATGGAAAGTGATGCAGAAAAAGTCTTTTCTGAATTCTGCCAATGAGAAGAATTGTTTGAGATAGGTAAGGCTCATCTGGACAAGCCTGAATCATTTTGGAAAAATATACTGTGGACAGATGCCACAACCATAGGTGCTTTGCATGGCAAAAAAAGTACACAGAATTCCAGGAGATGAACATGCTACCTTCTGTAAAATATGGTGAAGGGTCCATCATGCTGTGTGGATGTGTGGCAGGCACAGGTACTGGAAACCACCCAGTATCAGTAGATTTAAAAAAATAATGTTCAGAAATCGCTCAAGAGGCTGAAGTTACTCCAGGGTTGGATGTTTCAGCAGAACAATGACCCAAAGGATGGTTCCAGATCTAAAAAGTAATTCATCTTCAGACACGATACAATGTTCTAGAATGGACATCCCAGTCCTCAGACTTCATCAAACATCATCAAAAATCTAGGGATTGATTTGAAAAGGGCCGTTCATGCTCGGCACCCATCAAACCTAATTGAACTGGAGACATTTTGCAAGGAAGAATGGCCCTAAAAGCCATCAGCAAGAATTCAGGGACATATCCTTGACTATAAGAAGCATCTACAGGCTGTTATTTCAGGAAAGGTGGCTATACAAAAGATTGATGTCATTATTCTGTTGGGTTCCCAAATTTTTGCACCTGTTTGTTTTAGTAAAGATTTAAATTGCACCGGATCTGTTAATTAAAAGTTATGTCAGAACTAAAATGTTGCTTTTTCCTTAAAGTATAAAATATATGCAAATTAAATTGCTGATTTGAAAGGCCAGCAGACTATGACTGGCAATTATAAAATGATCAGGGGTGGCCAAACTTTTGCATAAGACTGTACAATTTAAAAAATATATTGCTTAAGGGGGTTAATAACCCAGCAGACACACAACATCATAAGACGTTAATTTAGGTCGACAGTGTCAAAGGACAATGTTAATTTGACGTCCAATAACGACATGAAATGACATTGATATTTTGTTGATTTTAGGTTGCATTGGAAAGTTACCAAAATCTAACGTCGAGCCAACATCTTAAACCAACATCATATTGACGTCAAATACTGACATCTATTCGTCAGGTGTGGCAACCAAAACCCAACGTCTGATAGAATTCATAGTGATAACGTCAACACAATGTCAAGCTGTAACATCGTTACACATTGATATTTTGTTGTTTTTAGGTTGCGTTGGAAAATAACCAAAATGCAATGTCTGTCCAACGTTGGACATTGACGTCGGGATGACATTTGGTTCAAGTGTCAACCCAATTTTCATTTCCAAACAAAATGCAATGTCCCATGACATTGGGGTACAATGTCAATCTGACGTCATGTTGACGTCCTGTGCCTGCTGGGAATATTGACATTAAAATGGTTACTAAAAATTTTTAACTTTTAAAACTACCTTTATTCTAGCCAAAATAAAACAAATAAGAAAAAAATATTGGAAATACTGTGGAAAAATCCATGCTCTATTAAACATCATTTGGGAAATATTTGAAAAAGAAAACAAAATTCAGAGGAGGGCTAATAATTTTGAGTTCAACTATATGGAGCCAAAATTAAGCTCTCATTCAGCCGCGACTACTTAATAAAATGTATCTTTATTTCTATATCCCTTTTTACAATGTAGTTTGTGCTGAAGCAGCCTACCATGGTGAAGAAAAGGGACACATGAGAGAGGGAAACAGATGAAAATGGTGAGACTCCTGCTTTTACAGCAACACTGTCTGAAAGTAATTGAGTGTCCTTTCAGTGCACGCAAGCATCTGACCTCTTATGTTCCACTCTCTCAGGGCTATTTAGAAATACTTTGATTAAATTGAAATTAATTTAACAGAATTGTTTTGAATGTACTCTGTCTTGGAGGGGTTTTGGTAAGGGAATATGAAACACCATGAGTGTGATAACTAGGATAAAATTGGTGGCATGACCCACATTTCTGCCAATTTAGGTGTAAGATTACCAAAGCGCACACTTCAAAAGGGAGACCGTCACGCTAATATCCGGAGCCCTGAGCTAGCCAGTTTCAAATACATGTGTGCTTGACCAATGACATACACAAACCTGGACACACTCTCTACACATGCACTTTCATGTTCAGAAAATGTGTAAAGGCACATATATGTGCTTTCTTTCTTTCTTTCTTTCTTTCTCTTTACCAGCAAACAATTTTGTGTTTAATAGACATCTAAACACAGACAGCTTGGCTAAAACAAGGCTAAACTCGGGCTGTCAGTAAAAATCTAATAGGCATTTAAGAATAGCCCAAAACTAGACTAGTCATCAAATTGACAGATTAGACAGACTTTATATGTGCAGTCATTCATTTCTGTTTATTTGATGACTAGTCAAGTTTTAGCCTATTCTTAGACGTCAATTAGATATTCACTGACAACCCAAATTTAGCCTTGTTTAAGCCTAGATGACTATGTTTTGACATCTACTAGATATCTATTAGACAAATAAAAATTAGACTACAAAAAATGCTTGCTGGGTTCTTTCTTTCTTTAATTATACAAGTAAAGTTATTTCACATATGAATTATTATTATTTAGATCACTTGTACAGTTGTTTTTACAGGGACTTCCCATAGACACAATGATTGTTATTCTATTCAAACTGTACATTATATTCCCCTACTCCTGAATCAACCCTTACATGAAACAATTTGCATTTTTACATTTCCAAAACACTTCATTCTGTGTGATTTATGAGGCGTTTTCATCGTGGGGACCAAAAATGTCCCCTTAAGGTCAAAACTTACTAGTATTGCTATACTCGTAAGGACATTTAGTTCCCACAACGAGGTACACACACATACAGTATACAATTTTCCCAATATTTTATCTTGACATAATTTCATTTTCTATTTTAAAATTAAATAGAATTTAATTAAATGTTCTAAATTATGAAGTTTTGACGAGTCATCATCAGTAGTCGTTCTTAAATAAATTAATTGCTTTATTGTTTAAAACATGAATCTCTTAACGCAAAATTCAGAGAACAGACAATAACTTTTAATAAGTCTCTTAATCTTTTTGTGTGGACTAAATAAATAAGCCATGAAAGAAATAAAATATTAAAAACATGTTTCGTGTCAAGAAAGGATTACTTAAGCCTTACTTATGGGCCTTTGGGGGTACTTTAGTCCAAAAAAAAAAAGAAAACACCAGTCAAGACAAAGATAAGTCTGTGTATAATGTTTGTACCACGATAATAAATCTTGATAAAAATATTAGTCCTTGCAGTGTGGATATCTGGGGGTTGCCAGAGGGTCCGGCGCATATGCTTTGCATGTGCATTCATGTGTCTGGTGCCTTTAATTGAAGAGATCGTCGCTCTTTTTATGAGCAAATACACTAAAAGTGGTACAACACCACCCCTCTGTGTTCAGAATACACCACTGCATCTTTCAACATCCATCGTGACTGCCAGTCAACAATTAAAACACTCATCTATGTCATCCTTAACACCATTTTGCTCATTATCTGTTCAAATCACAGCTATTTTAGCTAAAAAAAAAAAAAAAAAAACACATATTTCTGTCGCCTCAGGCATGGCTGAAAAATACTGTCCGGATCTTTCCACGAGACTTAGTTTTATCGTATTTAATTTCTATTCTAATGTGGGGAAAAAAAGGTAAAATCAGTGTTATGGGTAACAGCACAGCGACAATGGCTTTGTGTCAAAATAATGTGAGAAGAATATGGAGGAGAACACAGAATCCAGCAGAGAGAAAAAGTTTTAATTAACTGCAGCCCTGAGGGACACCGAGCTCACAGCTACCAAACAAACACATCTGAGCAATAACAACCGAAAGCGGAAAGGATTTGTTAAATGAGGAGACGAATAATAAGAATGGGCCTATGGCTACAATTTGTACTAATGTTCACCTACTAAAACATACAATGACCGATTTTTCGAGCCAAATCACTTAACATAGTATAATGGGTCCGCCATTAGAGGTAGTTGGCATGGAGTGTATTTAATAGCTTCAAAAACATGTCATGCACGTGTCTCGTGGGATCATGATCTGGCTGGGTAGAAAGCGAAGTAGCCTGCACAGATGAGAAGAAAAACGAATGAGGACAAAGACTAGATTGGATGATGTCTGAAGAGAGGAGAAAGTAATTAGAGTTTGACTTGGGTTCTATAACAATTAAGCTTAGCCAAAAATAGCTCTGAATGTGTTTTTTTTTTACACGCAGTCCACGTTTTTAGACAGCCCTTGTGTCCAGTGAAGAGATGATAAGATGATTGCTTTCTTTGTGGTAACAGAAAAGCATGTAACGATTATAATCAACTGATATAATTCAGCTTGTCAATTTTAAAATATAATAACAGATGCTTCCTTTAACATATTAGGCCCGTGTTGTATCAGGCTCTCTATCCCTGACAAAGTAGAACTGGCAATTCAGACTGAAAATGAAGAGATAATTAGAGTGGGCACATGAAAGAGCGCAGCCCTCTTGCTGTCCTTGTTAGAAATAAAATAGTATGATCTGTTGCTTTCAGCCACATTCAGTCAATTTTCTAAGAATCTTTCAGATCTTTGCCCATGCAATTTCCTCCAACCCAAATAAGCGCTTAAAAAATATTTATTTTCCGTTTTCTATTCAAACCACCTTTGCTTTTGTGACAGGATGTCAAATAAAGAACTGTATATGAACATGTATATGAATATAATAATAATAATAATAATAATAATAATAATTATTATTATTATTATTATTATTATTTTCAAGAAAATTACAATTGGTCAAATTAACAAATATTTTCATTTATTGATAATGAAATTCAGGGCTATGCCACTACTGATTTCTTTGAAAACATTATATTATCTTTCCTTAAAAATACATAAATGTGTCTAAAAACATAGAGCAAAAATGTTTAAGCAGTTCTAAAATGACAATTTTTTATTTGAAATGTAAAAAAAAATCTATTAAACTTTTACAGAATAAAACAAACATTCAAATTTTACACAAACCTAATATACCATACCTAATAAATTCATTAAATCAGGGTTCATTGACAATTTTTAAGTGGTCTCCTAATTTTTTTTCTCCATTTAATGTATGGAGAATAAAAGTGCTATGCATAACTACTTTTCCCTTTTAACTATTTATTTTTCCCTTCAACAATAAAATATGATACTGTTTTGCAAGGACAACATTAAATAAACTGCTTTAGCAAAATAAAAATCCTCACATACAGTACTCACCCTCATGTTGAACCAAATTTCAGGTCTCATGGATGAGTGATGAAAGCATGACAATTTTGACTATCGTTGTCCAAAATTAGGCCTAACGAACTTTTGAGTTTACTTTTATAACAAGTCTGTGTGAAAAAGTTAGGTTTTTATTCATCCAAACAGACAGCAGTTCTACCTTAACATTGACACAAACATAAAAACATCAGTTTGTTTGCATAAGCATAGACCAGTGTAATGATCTAGGAAGGCAGGAGATTAAAACTGCTCTCAAAGCTTATTGGTTCAAGCATACACCATTTGTTGAATAAAACACTATTTTTAATTAGCTAGGTAAATATACAAAACTTACACACTGAAATTGAATAGCCATCAATTCTGGAAAGATTCACTTTGATGTAACTCAGAATAATTATTTATTAAGTGATGACAGCACCAAATGACATTAATTCCCTGACACTTGTCTCGTTTTATATTTTTTAACACAAGCCAATACTTTCTTCATCATTTATTCCAATGTTGCACAATGTATGAGTGTTAAAAATACACATACAATCAAAAGTTGGTCACCGTCCGCCATATGGTACATGTTTGAGTAATTTATGTGTTGACTGTTTGTCTAGTGCAGTATGCCAAAGTACTGTAAAGCAAGGTCCTTTATAGGCATCCATCATTCAGTGTAAGACCTTTAACATCAATGGAACCTTTTTAGTTCACAAATGGTTATTTATAGTGGTTTAGATTATTTCAATTCAACAAATTATGAAAAAAAAAACTTACCAGAAGGGAAAGAACCAAAAAGTATTTTAGAGCTTAAACAACCACATTTATTATTATAGCACAAAGAATCTTAACGCTAACTTCTTTTAATTAATTCTTCTTTTACTAAATTAACTGTTAATTAATAAGAATTGTACTCATTGCTCATTTGCATTTTTATTTTTAAAAAAGTATTTTCAAAATTTGCTCAAATGCAATTTTTATTGCATTTATATTTTTGACATTTAAAATTATGCAGTCCTGTTATTTACAGAATAGTCTATTTGCTGAAAATCATTGTTATTGTGTCAGTTTGAATCAGGGTGGCACGGTTGCTCAATGGTTAGCACGGTCGCCTCACAGCAAGAAGGTCACTGGTTCGAGTCCCGGTTGGACCAGTTGGCATTTCTATGTGAAGTTTGCATTTCCCCCTGTGTTCATGTGGGTTTCCTCCAGGTGCTCCAGTTTCCCCCACAGTCCAAAGACATGCGGTATAGGTGAACTGAATAAACTAAATTGGCTGTAGTGTATGAGTGCGTGTGTGAATGCAAGGGTGTGTATGGGTGTTTCGCAGTACTGGGTTGCGGCTGGAAGGGCATCCGCTGCGTAAAACATATGCTGGAATGGTTGGCAGTTCATTCCACTGTGGCAACCCCTGATAAATATGGGACTAAGCTGAAGGAAAATGAACTAACGACTGAACGAATGAATGAATATTTGTGTTGTAGAAAAGGGTTATCCTTTCGGTACAGACAATAGGGTTATAAAATAGCAATATGTAGCACCATCTACTGTTTGAACTCGGACATAACTTTGTTTGGTATGATACATCATTCCTTTTAAGACAAGACTTATACTTTTTATGACTTTACATAAATTGTTGCCATCATGCACACATTTTTATGACATTGTTAGCTATGTGTGCGCTTACTGCTATGTTAGTGCTTTCTGCGCTCCAGCGTGATCCATATGCCCTGCTCTGGTCGCAGTACCAGTTCACCCAGTGGCCGGAGTTCTTCCCTCTTCTGACAAGCTACGATGTTAAAGTAGCGCAGAATATAAGCCAGAATAACCTTCTCCTCCATGATAGCAAACCGCTGACCTGAATACAATACAATCAATCAATCAATTCATCAATCAATCAATCAATCCATCAACCCATCCATTCATACCCAACCATTCATCGATCTATAACTAATTAAATGAGGAAGTACTGTAGTAGTAGAAGTAGTAGCAATACTGTAGATGTACACATCGCCTCCATACATGATGTTTCTATTTATAATTGCAGGTCTCACCAATGCAGTTGCGAAGACCAGCAGAGAAAGGAATGTAGGCATAAGGATGTCGACCAACGCAGTTCTCTGGCAGGAATCTCTCAGGACGGAACTCTTCAGGATCAGGGAAGAAGCGTGGATCACGGTGGAGAGCATAAGTTATGACAACAATATTTGTTCCTTTAGGAACTTTAAAGCCATCTACAAAAGACACACACAAGTCATGTCAGATGTCATTTCAAATAGTTTCTTAGATCATAAAGAATTTATTATCTCATAATATATTCAGCTATATATTATCTGAAATACATATATCATTTATTTATTTGTAATGTGTGTGTGTTTCATTAGAAAAAAAATACACTAGGATTTGCAATGATATTTGTACTTGGGGTGAATAGCTAAAGTGCATTACTATAGTACAATATTAAATAAATAAATAAATAAATAAATAATGCTTGATGATTGACATAGATAGAGAAGCAGACTAAGACAGACAGAGATAGATATATAGATATATAGATAGATTTATATATATAGATATATAGATATATTTATATAGATAGATAGATAGATAGATAGATAGATAGATAGATAGATAGATAGATAGATAGATAGATAGATAGATAGATAGATAGATAGACTACTACATTATATGGAACTCACTGATTTGCGTATCATCACAGATGGTTCGAGCAAAGAATGGAACAGAAGGGAAGAGACGCAGAGACTCCTTAATCACACACTCCAGATAACGCAGCTTCTTCAGATCCTCTGTATTAACAGGCCTCTCAGACTCGCCTGATACACAAATACTATGCAAAATTACTCAAATAATTTCCAAGCACTTTTACATCAAAACAATGTAACGATTTACGCATCAATTCTTGGTGTTTAAAGTCGAAGTTAAGATTGCCCCTTTTCCTTCATATTGTGATCTACATCCAATTTAAATGGTCCAGAATTACGAAAAAAAGAGGGGTGGTGTAGGATTTTGTCAAATAGAATAAATTAGGGCTGAAACAAGACACACTCTGATAGCCCCTCCCTAAAGACACTCCATGTGACCAAACATGAAGAAAAAATGTTTTGAGGGGAGAGAGAAGGTTATAGTATTTGATTAAAGATTATGAGGACAAATAAATGTTTATAACAAGTGCTACTACATACATATAAAGATAAGAAGAATACATTTTGATTTTGAACTGCATGATAGGAAACAAAAGTAAAATCAACACACCAAAAACCTCAAAGAGTTCTTGTTGTGCCTTTCTCTGGACTTCAGGATGGGAGCCTAACAAGTGTATGGCCCAATTCATGGCTGCCGCTGTAGTGTCATGACCCTGCAAAACGTAGCAGAAATTATGGAATCATGCCATTGGAACATAAGATGATATAAAGTCACTGTCACTGCCTTAAAAATGATTAAAATAATCATTGCCACCTTGTTGAAGAGTCCTGAGTGAACTGCTCAGAAATGGCCATTTTAAAGGGCCCTTCAGGCTGCATTTACACTGCAGATCTTGATGGTCAATTCCGATTTTGTGACCGTATCCGATTTTTTTGATGACCTGCTTACATCATCTTTTAATAGGGACTCGTATCCGATCGTCTGCATTTACACAACTCATGGCAAAGGCGCAATGACCAGGAAAAAAAGATGACTGACAGCTGCTAATTAAAGAGTGCTCTTTTCTCTATTCCTGTATGTAATCTGTATAGTAAAACAGCTTTTGACAAGCTGTTTTACTATAGTTTATGACAGAAATTTTCTCATTTGTCCATCTTCTTTTGATATATAGTCTTTTTTAAACCTTTAGGCATCTTAATGTCATGTCCATGGCGTGATTTATGCATGAGATGTAGGCCTATGCACTAGTTTTATATTAGTTTATATTGGTTACGTGGCGGACATTGCGCTCTCTCGCTCTCGTAAACATGCTTAAATACCTGTACTATATGACAATACAAAAGCTGTTAAAGTCCTCATGTATGAGATTTAAGGTTTGTGACTCTGCTGAAGTCTGTTCTGAAAAGAAAGTGTCAGACTTGACGTCATTCGCTATGGTTTTTAATGATGCGCGGCTCGCATTGACAGGTAAAATCCGATCTACCTGCTTACACTGCCGACACGAGAACACAGATCCGATTCATAACGGATAAATTTCCACATATAAACAAGGCCTGAATCTGATTTGAGTAAATCAGAATCCATGTGATTTATTCCTGCTTACACGTACATGGGCCATATCCGATCTGTGCCACATGAGAGAAAAAAAAAAAATCGGAATTGGGTCACTTGAACAGTGCAGTGTAAATGCGGCCTTGGAGTAGGCTTAATGCATTTATTTAATTTTTAACAATCTGTTTATTAGAATTTCAAATGTGGCATAAAAACGTTGATACAAACTTTTACATATGCATTTTTGAGAACAGATTTTAGCATAATATTTAAAGCATATATAAATATAGAAAAAAAGGGAGGGTAAAAAAAGAGGTGAGGATGTCTGTTAGGGTTCAATTCTTGCTTAATAAAAGCATTCCATGTTTGTAAAGGTCTGATATTTTCAAGATTGATGACATAATGTATTTTTTTCTAATCAATGATGAGCACAGGAGAGGTTTTTTTTGTTTTCAGTTAAGTAAAATCCACCTACGGGCTATAAGTGTTACAAATCTGAACACTGTTTTCTGATTTTTAGAATATTTCCAAAAATAGCCAAAATTGGTAAACATATGCCCAAGTGATGCTGGAGTTTGACCACGTCTTTCGCACAATGGGTCTACAGAGAAAAAACATCTTAGAGAGCAATAGTTTAGACAGGTGAAGTCGGTACAGGACCTTAATTTTTATAAGACCAGGCCAAACAACTTTTAAGATTTTTTTTTTGTTCCCTACCCCCTTCAAAATGAAACCCCACCTATAACAGTTTCTACCTCAAACATAAATGTATCCACTTCTTCCTGGATATCTTTATGAGTTAACATTTTGCCATCCTCATCTTTTGTTTTCAACAGCATATCTAGGAAAGCCCGCCTTTTCCTCATCCCTTGATCTGATTCGCTGTCAGACTCAACGTAGGATATGTACTCAGCTCTCTCATTGATCACCTGTGTGATAGAAAAGCACATGGCCAATCAGAATGCGGAAATGATCTGAATGAACGACGCCAAGTACAGTATAGACACTTACACTCTCTGTGAATGAATGGAGAATCTTCAGACTACGGTTGTGTTCTCTGCCTTCACCAACATAGTTATACACAAAGTCAGGCCAGTACCAAGGCATCCTCTGCCGCCTGGTGATGATGTCACTCATTCTGCACAAAGCAGAAATACAAAAAATTGTGATCAAAAGAAATAGACTGTTAAGAATAGCAACAAAATTCACATTAAAATAAAAAATCCTATCATTATTTACTCACTCTAAAGACTTTATTCTAAATCACGGGTGTCAAACTCCAGGAGGGCTGCAGTTTCAACCCTAATTTAACACAAACTGACTGAGCTCTTTAGGCTTGTTTGAAACCTATACAGGTAATGCCGCAGTCACACTAGAGTTTGAGCATGCAAAATTCTGTCGTACAGCACTGCGAAAAGGGGCTGGATTAAACAAGATGATTAGTCATTTAAAAAAGCGAGCGATTGGTCGATATTTAAAAATTTCTGTACAGAGAGGTCATGTTTTGATCTTCCATTGGTCTCACATAGTCATGTAATGTGATTTCGCAGGTCAGAGCTCACCAAGCTTTAACTTTGCAATGCAGCGAAATGCAAAACTAGTCGACGAGATTGCATTTCCGAACTCCCCAAGATGTAAATTTTTTTGGACTAATTTTTTTGACAGCATTCAATGGAAAAGAGCATGGTTATTATCTGAAAAGTTCAGCATATCCAACAAAAAAGAGAGATACATTTTTAAGATTTTGCATAATGTATATCCTACAACTTCCCAAATTGCTAATTATTTTGATATATGTAATTTGTGTACTTTCTGCAATATACATAATGAAGCTTTATTTCACTTATTCTATAGCTGCACTCCTGTTAAATGTCTTTGGAACAACATTATTTTTTATTTATCTTCCATATTTAAATATGATTTAATTTTGGCTATAAAGGATATATTTCTGTATTTCTCTGGTAATGATCATGCTCTCGATCTTATTGTTAATTTTTTTGTGTTACACTGCTTTTTTTATACACAAAAATAAGTTCCTAAAGGCAGTACATAGATGTAATACTATTCTTGCTGAAATTTCATTCAATAATGAATATCTTAAGCTTATTAATAATAAGAAGAATAATAAGTTTTGTCGGCGCAATAGCCTAGTGGTTAGCATGCTGACATATGATATATTAGCACTTCAGGGTGTCCAGAGTTCGAATCCTGACTCGAGGACATTTCCAGTCCCTACCCCCTGTCTCTCTCCCACTTTGCTTCCTGTCTGAAATACTGTCCAATCAACTTAATAAAGGCCTAAATTAAATCTTTAATAAAGAAAAATTAATTTTTCAAGCTTATGATCATATTTTTTCTTAATGATTGAGGCTTTGTAAAGTTTTTTTTTTTATTTAATTTTACAAAAAAAAAGTTATATTATGCAAACAATAAAAAAAAAAAAAAAAAAAAAAACACAAAGAGATTGCGTTTCCGGTGTGACGCAATCGCATGCATATGATTGGAAGTCTATAGGTAAAAAGATGCAATGTGACCAGTGGCTTAAGTGTGTTGAAGCAGGGTTGGAACTAAACTGTGCAGGGCAGCAGCCCTCCAGGAACTGATTTTGACACCCCTGGTCTAAATCATCTTTGGAACTGTAAAAACAATATATATTTTTATTGAAATCACTTTGTACATCAAAAGATCATATAATGAATACAGTTGAGAGATTTTATCCATTTTGAGACTCTTCTTATGAGTCATATAAATTGAACATACATTTAGTCTTTATTCACACTGAAACAGTGAACGCAAATATTTGGTGTATTCAAATTTGGTCACAGAAGCTCTAGCATGCTTGCTTACCATAACAAGGTAACTTTCTTGAGTATCAGACATGGTTGACCTTTCATTTAAGTTTGCTGACAAAAGTTTATAGGCGAATAAAAGCCTAACAGGGGTGTTCTATCTAGCGAGTCTGAAGACCTTGATTAGCTGGTTCAGGTGTGCCTAATTAGGGTTAGAGCTAAACGGCTTGTTCATGCTGTGTTGTAAATACCGTCACTATGACATGGCAACACATGATGCACTTTTCCTTTCCGTTCATGACTTCAAGTGACATCAGTTCAGAAAACTCCAAGTTTACAAGTAGCCTAGTAATCGGGGGTTCTACAATGATGTGAACACATTTTACCATTCTAAATATCTTAAATTATAATAATTCCACTCTGGCTTGAAAACGCTTAAAACTCCAAATACAGATTTAGACAGACCTGATATGAAGTGACTGTGTCTGTTTAGGAGACTTTTATTAAACGTCGGTTATTATGGATCTTTTTTTTTTAATGGTTTTGTGAGCTTTTGAAGAGTCTAGGTCAGGGGTCACCAATCTTGGTCCTGGAGGGCCAGTGTCCCTCCAGGGTTTAGCTCCAACTTGCCTCAACACACCTGCTTGGGAGTTTCAAGTATGTCTAGTAAAAATTTGATCAGCTTGTTTAGGTGTGTTTGATTAGGGTTGGAGCTAAAATCTGCAGGACACCGGCCTTCCAGGAACAAGTTTGGTGACCCCTGGTCTAGGTGATTGAGTTTTAAATAGTGGGCCAAAATTTCTTGGATTGAATATCTTCATTTGAGCTCTGAAGATGAACAACATAAGGGTGAGTGAATTTTCCTTTGCTTCAGCTATGACAAGCCCAATTCAAAGCACTCTGACAGATGCCAACAAAAGCAGACAATCACAAGAATAAAGTAATTCTCAGATAATTCATGACCAGACAAGCTGACAAGTGCTTATTCAAGAATGTTTAGTTTTCAAAAAAGCAACTTTATGCAACAGTAGACAGTCCGATAAGATTTAGGACATGAAAAGACATTATTTTTCCATAGTTGTTGCCTGTATTGCATATCTTGTGCATGCACAAGATATGCAATACAGGCAACAACTATGGCAAAATGTTCAAGCTTCTCGGTGGAGATAATTTTGGGCTGGGACAGGTTTGTTTTAGTGCTTTCATAGTCACTGGTCTCTTTATTAGTTACTTGAACTTGGTTGGACCCAATTTTGCCTTCAGAACTGTCTTAATCCTCCACTGATGCAAATCTCCCATTCCACCACATCCCAAAGGATCTCTTTTGGATTGAGTTCTGGTGACTGTGGAGGCCATTTGAGTAGAGTGAACTCCTTGTCATGTTCAAGAAACCAGTCTGAGATGATTCGCGCTTTATGACATGATGCGTTATCCTGCTGGAAGTAGCCATCAAAAAATGGGTACACTGTGGTCATAAAGGGATGGACATGGTCAGCAACAATACTCAGGTAGGCTGTGGCATTGACACGATGCTCAATTGGTACTAATGGGCCCGAAGTGTGCCAAGAAAATATGCCCCACACCATTACACCACTTCTACCAGCCTGAATTGTTGATGCATGGCAGGATGAGTCCATGCTTTCATGTTGTTGATGCCAAATTCTGACCCTACCATCCGAATGTTGCAGTAGAAATTGTTACTCATCAGATCAAGCAACGTTTTTCCAATCTTCTATTGTCCAATTTTGGTGAGCTTGTGCGAATTGTAGCCTCAGTTTCCTGTTCTTAGCTGAAAGGAGTGGCACCTGGTGTGGTCTTCTGCTGCTGTAGCCCATCTGCCTCAATGTTTGACATGTTGTGTGTTCCAAGATGTTCTTCTGCATACATTGGTTGTAACGAGTGGTTATTTGAGTTACTGTTTGCCTTTCTATCAGCTCGAACCAGTCTGGCTATTCTCCACTGACCTTTGGCATCAACAAGGCATTTGCGTGCACAGAACTGCCGCTCACTGGATATTTTCTCATTTTCAGACCATTTTCTGTAAACCCTAGAGATGGTTGTGTGTGAAAATCCCAGTAGATCAGCAGTTTCTGAAATACTCAGACCAGCCCGTCTGACACCAACAACCATGCCACGTTCAAAATCACTTAAATCACCTTTCTTCCCCATTCTGATGCTCGTCTTGACCTTGTCTACATGCCTAAATGCATTGGGCTGCTGCCATGATTGGCTGATTAGAAATTTGTGTTAAGCAGTTGGACAGGTGTACCTATGTGGCCGGTGAATTTACAAAGAGCTTTCCAAAAATCGCTGATGGAACCTTTTAATAGTTTGATACAAAAAAAAAAAGTATTTTCTTTTTTATTTCTTTCTTTTATTGAATAACTAAATCTAGAATTACTTTGAAATATTTCTCCCTGGATCAAGTCACATAACATCCATTGTGGCCTTTAAACTACTCAAACAAACATGACCATGGCATAAAAGCTCATGACTCTGTTAAACACACACAAGACATTTGCACATTACAAACCATTATTGATTTGAACTCAAATGTACAACCATACATCTGTTATCCACCCTAAACGTCCCGGCCATTTAATGTGAAATAAAACCCACTTACCTGTACACAGTGCGCACATACTCTGAGTCATAGTTGCTCTGTGCATAGATCCTCTTTCCCATGGCAGTTTCTGAAATGTAATCAGTTTAGAAATTTGATAGGTTATTTAGTACATCTACATTGCAATTTAAATAATACAAAATAATGGCAAGTAGCATACTTAAATGCACAAGATTGAAGTATTTTGTCATAAAACATACTCCAAAGAATTTGTCTTCAGTTCACCACAAAATTGAAAACTGTGTCATCATTTACTCACTCACTGTTAAATACAAATGAAGATTATTTTAAAGAAAGCTGGAAACCTGTAACCATTGACTTCATAGTAGAAAAAATCAAACACTATGGAAGTCAATAGCTACAGGTTTCCACTTCTTCAAAATATCAAACCGAATAAAGTGGTTTGACATGTTAGTAAGTATGAGTTAGTAAACTTACATTTTAGGTGAACTTTCCCTTAAACAATAAAAAAATACAATACTTTATATTATTATATTATATTTTAAAAATCACACAAACCACAGATGATGTCGAGGGCACAGAGAGTGATGTGGCTAAAGCAGTTGAATGGGCCCTTTCCGGCTTGCTTCTCTAGTTTCTCTATGAGCACCTCTGCTTGCTCATTCATCACCTCCAAGAACTCAGTTAGTATCGAGAAATGAAATGTTGGAGTCAGCATCTTGCGTCTGCGTCTCCACTTATCCCCAGTACTAACCAAAGGAAAAATGGATTTATTTCCTATAATTGACCTGTGGTTCTGCAGCAGGTGATTGATCAATCCAGCTAATGCAACCCAGGCTCATTGGAAATACATGCTTTAGCTGTCTTTTTTTGTAAAACCACAAACACTTAAACACACATTCGACTGCAGTTTGTCCACACAGCCTGCTTTTCTTGCATTATCAGATTGCTTGGTACAGTAGCTCACTTTTGTACGGTTTTGCATTGTGATGAAGTGCTGTGGTTTACATCCAGTGAAGCTCAGTACCACAAAAAGAGATAAAAACAATGTAAAATCAAGGTAAAATTATGTGCTCGAAGCACTTGTCACTTATGTTTGCTTTTGAAAACACTATTGGTTGGGTTTAGGGAAGCGGTGGTTCAGAAGTGGTGGTCAGTGGTTCACTATTTGATCTGTACAACAAGCCCTGCCTTCATGTGGCCATGTACAAGAACAGGTATTTGACATTTACCATAAGTAACATGATTTTGATTTCACAAAAAATGTAGATCGCACCCTCTACTGGATTTGTCATCTGAAACGTGCATGGAGCAGTATATTTTATGTTCTGCAAAAATGTTGGCTGAGGTACATTGTCAGTGAGCCTGGTTAAAATAGTTAAAATAATAAGGTTCATTTTATTTCAGTTTACATTTTAATCATGAGTAATTTTTTTAATGAATATTTGGAAATATCTTGCAAAGTCAAAACAATAGATGTCTATTCTTTTATTAACAATATACATAAAAATGTAAACTGCATTCTCTAGTGCAGGGGTTTTCAACTTTTTAGGACACACCCCCATGTGTGTCATAAATAATAGATGTCTATTAATTTATTAAGAGTGGAAAATAAATTAAATGTATTGAGTAAACGGTTTACCTTGTGAGTAGTCCTGTTCCAAGCCAGGGGTGCAGAAATTGGTATGCATAGGCCTTGTCAATGTGAACAGGATTATTCAGGACTGTCTGTATATGAGTGGGATTTGCCAAAAGCAATATACAAAAGAGAAAAATTAAACCATGAAAACTTGACATTGTATAAATGAGTGTTACCGCTAGGTTTAGACAGAATTTAAGATCATGAAAAGCCTCCCAGCCTAAAAAGATGTTATTGTCATGTAATTAAAAAACTGAACACATAAAAAAAGCTTTCTGTTTTTAAACATTTGGAATCTGTTTGCCAGTAGTTACTACTGAAATTAACTAATATGACGGCCCCTCTGACAGATACACTTTCCCCCCCCCTTAACTGTTACTAGCAAAACTAGTTTTAATATGATTAAATGTGTTTTCTGATTATATTAATACAGTGAATCCTGTATGATTTGCACTTACACTTGGACTTTAATATTGTGTTCCCTTTGAATTTATTATCTTCTAATCTTTGACATGTTTCTTTTACAGCATGTTTATTTCTTTGTATAAAGATAGCATATGTAAAACATTATCATGTTCTTTTATATAATGTGGTCATCAAATTTGTGGTGCCTATAAATAAGTTTGTTGCCAAGGTTATCTTTATCTTCAAATATTTTCTTATGAAATGCACTAGGTCCTAAACATAACAGAGGAGTGTTTGTGTCCTTTTGCTCTACTGTAGGTGAGGGATACCTCAACTGTCTCAGCATGGAATAAGATGAGAAATGGAATAGGTCCAATCCATATTTTAAGCAGTGGAGAATTCCGGAATTCAGTTGTGTATCCAACCAACTGTAGAAAGAAATCTGAAACATTTGCAATTACAATTCCTATTACAAAGACTATTACAAATTCTTTAGAGGTTCTTTTTTATATTGTTCACTGCACTGAAAAAAAAAATTATACATTGGATTTACTAAAATTTATTCTCATCATCTTACCTTTATTATAGTGTATTAGTTAGCATTTGTATTTTGTGTATTAACCATGTTAATCACAACAAAATGTTCTTCAGATGCTCAGAGTGAACAGGAAATTGACTGATAAGCTCCTCTCACCTCCATTCGATTTAAACTGCAACGCATTCCCGATGAATGGAAATGTGTTTCCAATGCCCGGGATGGGCTTCAGCTCTTTCCATTTGTGCAGATAGCTTTTCAACAGCTGGTAGGTGATGCATGCAAAGCAAATAATGCAAACTGAAGCAGCCACAAACCCATAAGTATACATGCCGACAAACATGACCATCTTGCCAACGAGTCGTCTGTGTCTGTGTGAGCTCTCCAGTGTTTTATCTATAGTGTACTGGACTTTGGATCATCCTGACAATAATTCTTCCTGTTACTGCAGAACCAGTCAAAAGATTTGTGAAATAGAGAACTAAAAGTGGGTGAATATGTTTCTTAAGGTTTCTTTAGCTAAATGTTTCTATAGCAAAGCACAAAATGTTTGTTAAGAAAACCCTCAGTCCTGTCCTCTTTCAAGAAGTTATCACTTCTATCTATCTATCTATCTATCTATCTATCTATCTATCTATCTATCTATCTATCTATCTATCTATCTATCTATCTATCTATCTATCTATCTATCTATATATATATATATATATATATATATATATATATATTACACACACACACAGTTGAAGTCTGAATTATTAGCCAATACCCCCACCCCCCCATTTTTTTTTTTATATTTACCAAATGATGTTTAACAGAGTAAGGACATTTTCACATGATAAAATAAGAAAGTCTTTTTTGTTTTATTTCATAGAGAGTAATTTTTAATGTTGAATTAAAACTTAAAAAATTAAGCCCACCCCCCAAGATTTTTTTTTATAGCCTATGCTTTATTTTAATCTTATCATTTTCTCCATTTCGAAGCAAAGTCTCTATTTCTTGCCCCAGACATGATGTTAGGCAGTTTCTTTTATCCGATAAATGTGACTTGATCTGATCTGACAATATTGCATTATATCCAGCAACATAATAATCATACTACATTTGGCTAATGATAGCATAATAATTGCACTTACCTGTTCTGTTAGAAGTAAATTTTCAGCGTCTTGCCAAAGAACGAATGTGCTGGACTAATGCCAGGGACAGGTTTTAGTTCTACATTTATGAATATAATCTTTCAGCAACATGTTGTTAATGTCAGCACAAAAATTGACACAAAGATCACAAATCCATTCAATAGGTCACCAAGTTCCATTTGCATTTTGACTTTGTTTTTTTTAGACCTATTTGTTGTGTTTTTAAGTGGAGCTCCTCAGCTGTTTAATGACGACTTGATGTTGTGCAACCCCCTTATGCCATGGGATGTGCTAAAATTTTCAATTACTCACTATTACTATTTTATTCTGCACATTCATTTCATCACAATCTTACTTGAAAAAGTTCCTTGAAAAATACTGACACAGACTACTGTCAATATGATCTGTAGGCTTATAATACATCATAAGCAAGATAGGAGCTAATTATCACACATGGCAATATCTCAGTTATTACAAGATTATGAGTTTAATAGTTGATAGCAATATGATAAATGTACATTTTTGGATGTACATTATGTACAAATGTACATTATGGTCATCAATGTAAAAAATAAAAAGATCACTCTTAAAGCTTGAAAACCACTGCTTTACAGCATGTTCTTATAATAAATTTTGTATGAATCGTATATGGTAAGAAATATTCAGTGAACTAAGGGAGGCAGGGTGGATTTATTTTTAAGAAACGACCACTGGGTGGCTGCCTTGTACAATTTAGCTGGTTAGCATTCTAACATAAGTAAACTGCTTTCTTAGTGCAGACATTGACATGGTTTAGCATACAGTAAATACTGGTTTAAAAGACAGACTTGGTTACTTCACTTGATTTTGTTTGGGAAACAAAAATAGTCCCTTCAATATTTTAATGGAATAATAAAAATATACTGTACATTGCTGCTGAAAAGTTTGTGAACCACTTGCAGCATTACAGAAAATGTGGAAAAAAGCATTAAGAACCGTGAAAACTTTTAAACTGGATGAAGATGAGCACATTTCCTATTATTTTTCTGCCCTTTGGAGGCAACAGAACTTTTCCCAGAAAACTAATGAAGTACAATTCACTGTACCTTGATCCCCAGATTCCAAGTTACAAAAACCAATTGTTCACAAAACATTGCAAGCAGTTTTTAAGAATTTTAAGTTGTTGTTGTTGTTGTTTTGTGAACTACGCTATTTACAGGGCAGTTGGCTTTTGTCTTCAAAAGTATCTTGTTTGTACTTCCAATAAGATTATGCAATTGTGACCACAAAAGAGGATAAAGTAGTGAAACGCTCAGTATCATGGAAGTCTGTTTATCAATTTGCTTAATTTGACAGGCTAAAAGCATAAAATATACAGCACTGCTGATTGAAAAAAAAAATTCTAGTTGACCTTGTTGGTAGAGGCTAATGCTGAGCGGAGTTTCTGATGAAATGCTGGGATACGTTCCCTGTGTAAAGGCCAGTAGAGGACACATTTAGGCTTCAACATGCCACGACGAAGATGTAGAGAGCGATTCAGATTGTAATCAGTTACATCTTCCAAGAAAATCAGGATCAGCGAGTCGCGGTTATCCTCCATTACTTGATGTAGCGCATGATGGGCTTTGAATCTGCAGAGTGAGAGAAGAAAGCATGAATACTTCTTCTGAACTTTTGAATTGACAAAAATACCTGTGCATTGTAACTTGAAACAGGGAAAATGTAGTGAATGGGTTTTATTTTTTTTTCTAATCTACACCTTTTAAGAACTGAAACTGATCAGCAACTTGCATTTGATTTTAATGGTGACTAAATACACATTTCACTATGCCATTCGAATTGTTTTGTTAATAAATAATTAAGATATTACTTACTGCCTACACCATGGATCCTTTAAAAGCATTTCTGTTATAATAAAAATTATCTTCCTGGAGTGTACCATGTTATCAACAATTGTCTCAAGACGAGAATGCCCAGGTGTAGAATCTCTCTGTTCATAGAAAAAATTTATATCGTTGTCCTCTAGAGGGAGCAAGCTTCGTTCCACCCATGATTTATCTTCACCAGCGTGGATGATATAAGCATCAAATTTAAATCTACCTTCGGTAACTTTTGCATCCTTCAGTGACCCCAACATACGGTTTGCCATTATACTCCAGTAGAACTGAATTCTCCATCCCTGGAAGTGTACCAGAAGAGATATAAACAGCAACAGTAACACTGCCGTGCTACTCAAAATGTACAGCGCCTTAAAAGGTGTCATGTCCTTGCAGGACAATGGATCAAAGTTCATTACAGAGTGATTAAAGTAGGCATTGGGGGTATTGCAGATATAACTTTGAGGAAATCCTGGAACACTGGTGTTGGTGGAGTTCAGCCATTCAGAGAACCACAGGATGCTCTCACAGGTGCAGTCAAATGGGTTGTGGTCCATGTAAAGTTCTTTCAGTTTGGACAGTGGCACGCCAAACGTAACACTTTGGACAGATGTAATAAGGTTCTTTTGAAGATGCAAATATTTTAAAGAATTTAGGTCATCAAAAACAGAGGCATGCAACTTATCCAAGAGATTGCCACGCAGACTTAGTTCATGCAACTCAGAGAAGCCATGTAAAGCAGTAGGTGGAATCTCATCGATGCCATTGTAATCCAGATTCAGATACGACAGATTTGTAGCATCCTTCAGAAACAGCACTGGACCACCAGGATTTGCCATTTTCCACAATCTAGCCAAGTTGTTGTGCTGCATTTTCACCACTTTTAGATTATACAGACCTTCCAACAAGTCAGCATTTATGTTTGCAATATTATTATTACTGAGATCTAGGATTGTGAGGTTGACAAGTGGCCTGAAAGGAGATGGTTCCATATCTAAGGTCCCTTTTAAAGCACGGCCTAGCTTTAGGGTCCTCAATGAGGAAACATGAACAAATGATGCATTGGTGAGGGAAATACTTTGTTGGTTTATAGACATGTCAATCTCTTTAATGTTAGAGAGGCCTTTGAACTCATTCCCTTGTAACTGCTGATTGATAAAATTGCGACTCATTAGGAGGTTGCTAAGATTTCCTAAACTTGAGAAGGCACCAGGCTCCAACTTGTTAATGCCCATGCCTGTAAGATTAAGAGTCTGAAGGAGTGGAGATTCTTGCAGACCAGCAAAGGTTCTATTTGTGATTGTCTTTAACCCTGTGATGCTCCAACTCAAATCCAATGTCTTCAGGTTCAGAAGTCCAGAAAAGATTTGTTCAGTTAACTCTCGGAAGGCAGTATTTGCCATGGACAAATGTTCCAACTGGACTAGATGTTGGAAGGAAAAGTCATCTATAACTGGTAAGGATGCATGACTTTTAATTAGTGCTTTCCGCAGGTTGAGCTGCCTTAGGTTTCCTAGTCCACTGAATGAGTCTCTAGTTAGGTGTCTAATTGTGTTATGCTCCAGAGACAAAAATTCCAGTTGGGGCAACCACTGAAAGGCACCATCTACAATCTTTGAAATTCTGTTTTCACTGAGGTCCAGACTTGTGATCTTAGTCTTCTCTAGACCTTGGAAAGTTGTGTTTGACAGTGTCACCTGCTCAGTGTTCCTAAGAGAAAGGTTTCGCAAGGCTGTGTCAGCAAGTTCTTCAAAAAGACTGGTGGTAAACTGAGAGGTGAGCTTGCTGCTATCCAACACCAAGTCAGACAGTGTATCAATAGCCTTGAAACAGCCATTCTCCACCTGTGTTCCCAAAACAAGTGAAAAACAAGACAAATTTGGGGTAGGAATGGCAGAGTTTTACATGAAAATATCTTGATTGTAACTATTTACATAATCATGATGTAGAGATTTCGTATTTGATATTGTATAATTGTTTTATTATATGAAAGATTAACCATGAGTCCGTGTAACCTCTCTTAACGAGCAAACTACAGTCTCAGCAGTGTGCATGCTTTTTTTATATTGTTATATTTTAATGTTACACCAGCACTTAATACTTCATGTTGCCATAAGGTTTTCAGGTAATGTCGGTTATCAAATACAAAAGTTATTCAATGTTATTTCATCATTAGAGCAAAGTCCAAAAGTAAATCCAAAGTAAACGCACACTTTGACAACACTGACTCTTATGTGAAATCAGTGAAAGCAGCCTGACGTGTCACATTTGGTTCCTCTTACCTTTTTAAGAATCAGAGATGAGAGAATCAGAACCCGAAATGAAGAAGAATTACTGAGAAATGAGAAGTCATTCTTTTGCAGTATGTTAATGTTATTTCCAGAGAGAACCAGGGTCACCAGGTTTGGCAGCTGAGGTTGTGTGCCCAGATTAGCAGATGTCAGTTTGTTTCGGGACACATCCAACCATGTTAAATTCTACAAAGGAGGAAAATGTTAATGAAGCATATTTATCTATAAGACCATAACACGCTTGAAAAGGTTATTTTTTAGTGTTAGAATCTATAACATGAAATGAGCTTATCAATGTTGATTAGAGAATTAGTATTGATACATCCTTAAATAATAATAAAAAAAAACATTCATTGAAACCGCATACCAAATATTCAGTTGTGTATAAAATTGTTATCAATCAGGTTGCACATATAACATAACTATGCAAATATTAGTGCTAGATAACACCATTTTCCAGGTGAGCCTAACTGACTATGCTATAAACATAGTTAACAAATTATAAAACAAGCACATAACAAAAAACCTAAACTTTTTAATGCATTTATCTATGTTTCCTCGTGTGCTAGATAATGTATCTACAATGTAAAAACATACCTTTAAGAGAGAGAAGGGCTCCCCTTGTAGCTTCAGCTTATTGTCAGACAGGTCAAGCCATGTCAAATGAGAACAGTTTTTCAGGTCTTTCTCGCTTATCAAATACACTTGATTGTGTTGCACATTAAGATATTGCAGATGCGGCAGAGAAAGACAAAGATCCTTTTCTATGCCCGCTAAAGAGTTGTAGCTCGCATCTATATTCACCAGATTTGTGTACATATGTAGGGAAGACAGAGTTTTAAGTCTGTTGTGAGATAAATCCAGTGCGGTAATATTTGCAGGTAAGTCCGTTGGAATTGCATCCAGATTCATGTGACTACAGTCTGCTTTGGCATTCTTAATCATGCAAGTTGACTTGCGTGCATTTGTAGTGCCTGCACAGTTGGCACTGAAACAAGGCCAGAACAAGGGCAATAATATGAGTTTCATTGGATTCATATTTTCCTTCCTTTCAAAGCTTTTTCCCTCCCAAGTCAATCTGTAATAAACATAACTTTATTGTTGATATACACAAGCTTAAAGATTGACAAAAAAGTACACAATAAAATCTGAACCTCAGAAAATGTAGATAAAGACTGGAGCATCCGGTCACATGTGGAAGTCATAAGATATTCACTCATGTTTCTTCGGCTTATTCCATTCTTTATCAGAGGTAAACAAAGTAAAAACTTCAGGAATACTGTTCTTTAGTGTTATTTCAGCATTAATCAGATAGTATTGTATGTTTTGTTCATTAAGAATATATTCATTTTTCAGAATTCAGTTTAATTTTAGTTGGTTTTAAAATGCTACTCCTATAATTGACTTTTAAATATTTTTAAACGGTTTTATTAATTAACTACTGATTTAACAAGTTATTTTATTACATCAGGTAAAAATAAAACGCTGCAATATGAAATGTTATTTTAACCTAATGTTAGTCAAAATAAATGTTTAATGCATTTATTTCATTTCAAGTTTTACAGTCTCTGTAGTTATAATTTGCTTTTAACTGACATAAAAAGTACTACAGAAATTTATAGTAAATATTATAGTATTTTTAACATACTATAGTAAATTACTATAGTAATTCTTCTAGAGTAATTCTCTATAGCTGTTCTGTTAATACAACATCTATTGTTATATTGACAAATGACCAAAACAATACATTTTCTACAATTTCTACAATACACCACAGTTTACTATGGTAAAAACTGAATTGTACTACAACATTTTATAGAAGTTTATTAGTTCATAGTTAAAACTTTGCATGCACCATTCATTAACAATTATTTGTAAATAATATTTAGTATAATGCACTTTACTACACTATGGTTTAAAACACTAGTATTTACTATTTAAATGCTGTCTGTCTGTCGTATGAACATTACACGTATATATTTCTATATTTAAACTTTTCATATTTGAAAGTGAGTGATGAGACAACTAGCCATGGTCTCGTTGTCATATTAAGAAGTAATCTACAGTGCATCTGAGGAAAACTGTATCTTAATAATTGCTTCTATACTACTTCCAAAACTGCTAACATGATGTTTTAACAATGTAGGCTAATCCAGCTGAATTTAGCATGCTATCGTTTATCATAGACTTACTTGATGAGTGACGGTCTATTTTCCCAGCTTCCACTCAGATATCTGGTTAAGTGATTCAAGATGGAATGACAACTCAGACCTCTTTTTTTGAAACCAAATAAACTTCACGTGTTAGGAGAAAATAACCTTTACAAAAGGAACAATTCCTCTTTCTTAAGAAGTGAAACAAACAGAGAGGCGGAGCTATCACGTAGTCCTAGATATCAAATATCGTCACTTAGATTGGACAGTTCGTGTCACATTGTTAGTCTATACATTTGACAGGTTTCCCAATATTATACATTATTGTAGTATCATATATTAATGCAGATATAACCATGTTGCAAAATCCTCATGATAATTGCAATATAATCTGCCATTTTCCTCTGTCAGCAATTATTACCCCAAAACAACTTCCTTATATTATAAGATATCATACTTCATAGTACTTCTGCTATTTCTAATAAAGTTTTTCCCTTCAATAATTTGTCTCTAACAGAAAGGAACTGAAGAAACTGAAAGGGATTTCCCCTTTTTGCTACTCATTGCAGATTAAGCTTTGTGTCTTTTATGAATATCTTTCATAGTATTAAGTACCATTAAAAAAATACAGCTACGACATTTTTTTTTCTCAATTATAGGCTTATTTAAATCTTTGAAAAAAAAAAATCTTGAGTGCTGCATCCAATGCTTTTTAATGCGCTCTCCTAACTGCCACCTGTCTCAGTGACGTCCCTCACTCCATTGAGTGCATTGTGTCTGACAATGCATCGCTGAGTGATGCAATCTCAGTTTGCATCATAAAGGCTGCATCCAGATACTATTGGAAAATCTTCCAAAGACCTTCAAGATTAGTCATTGGTTTATATAACCTGTCCAGCTGAGGGCGCCGGAGACTTTAAAATGAGAAAACACTTTAGGCCCTATAATAATTTAATGCCCAATTAATACATGTTCTTGACTTGAACAAGAATATATGAATATCTTTACATTTTGGGTAGTTGTAAAATATCTTGATATGCACATTGAATGTGCACATACATCAAATTTGCAAACAAGAGGGTTTATGTTAAAGTGCCCTGGTTATTTGGTGAAACTCTTTATTACTGGGGCAAATGAAACCCATATCAGGGTAGCCCACATTATTATGTGGCCCCAATACAAGTTTATTCATGGTTTCCACGTGGGCCTCATCTAAATTAACCCATATAAATCTCCCATATAATCTGATTGGGTGTAATGTGGGGTCCAACTGGGCAACATGCATAAGGACCATATTCCTAGAGTGACAGCCTTACATGAAATTAGGTAACCAGCTTTCTCGAATAGTGGTTTACAGATCAGCTTTGCAAACAATATATATATATATATATATATATATATATATATATATATATATATATATATTATTCAAATTTTCACATAAAATTTTCAATTGGATTTAAATCTGGACTGTTTGCTGGCCATGTCCTGAAGAAAATCTGTAACATTTTGCTTATTATCATCCTGAAAAATTACGTAATCACCAAAAAATTCTATTGATCGTGTGAAAAAAGTGTTCATATTTTCAGTATACGCCTGTTAAATTATGGTATTATTTAGCTTTTTTCCCTACACTGAAAAAAAATAATTCATTGGATTTATTAAACTGTTTTAGGGTAAGTAAAGTGAGATTTAAACAATTTATATAGGATGAACTTAAACAAACAAATTAAATTTAGGAATCTTCAATGTTTAAATTCAGCTTAGGTGTCACAGTGGCGCAGTGGGTAGCGCAATCGCTTCACAGCAAGAAGGTCGCTGGTTCGAGCATCGGCTGGGTCAGTTGCCATTTCTGTGTGGAGTTTGTATGTTGCCGTTTCCCCCACAGTCTAAAGACATGTGGTATACAGTATGTGAATTGGGTAAGCTAAATTGTCTGTAGTGTATGACTGTGAATGAGTGTACAGGTGTTTCCCAGTGATGGGTTGCAGCTGGAAGGGCATCCGCTGCATAAAGCATGTGCTGGATAAGTTGGCGGTTCATTTCACTGTGGTGACCCCAGATTAATAAAGGGACTAAGCCGAAAAGAAAATGAATGAACGAATGAATGAATTCAGCTTATATAATTTGTTTGAATTAGTTTGCAGTGAACTATTTCTTTCAGTGTAGTCCTTTTTTAACACCATATTATATATGAGCTTCAGGCAGTCATCTTTATGTAATTCATTAAACGGTTCCAAAACAAAAGTTCCAGCATCATCTCAATGTCCAATGCAGGTGTGTGATTCATTACTGAAATTTACTTTCAATCAATCATCTATACTCCAACGGTGCTGGACAATGGGGTTTAGGATCCACGTGCAGTTTATTTATATGATTAGTCAGGCAGGCAATGGTCAAAACAGGGTTAAATAGATGCATAAAGATACTCCAGAATTGTGGTCAATACAGGCGGCAAGGAATCAAAGGCAAAGTTTTAAAACACGGCTAGAGATGAGATGAGATGAGACGAGATAAGACGAGACAAGAGAATGCTTCGTAGTGTTATAAGACTCGGGAAAGTCTGTGTTTGTGTGCTTTATACATGGTCCATGTAATTTCTATAATGGTCCATTTTCTGTATTTAAACCCCATTTAATTCAGCTAGGTTTGTACCGTTCCATCAGGCGGGTGGGATTCAAAAAGTGAACAGCGGTGGGGGGTGTGATGTTGCAGTCGAAAGTGATGACAGAGGTGGAGGGTGTCTCCATGCCAACCCTAGCAAGGTGCCACCCTGGGTGATCGCCCATATTGCCCATGCCTAAATCTGCCACTGAGTTCCATTACGCACAGGGGCGGACTTAACCAAGAAGCAAGGTAAGCAGCCACTTAAAGCCCAGGGAAATAAGGGGGCCCCCGACCAATGCCAAGAATTGCCTAAATAAATCATATAGCTCATTTATAAATGTTCTATCGTATGTTGTAAAATCTGTCTATAACTGTTAAGATTTTAACATTATTACTTTTTAAAAATAAATAGGGATCATTTCTTATGTACTGTACATACAAATATTAAAATCTAAACACAAATATGGCTTATTAACTGTGCATATAGTTAGTTTGTGAACTTGTTTTTTTATTTGTGAATTTATTGTATTTAATTTTTACATTAGGAAGATAAAGGTTACACTTAAAATATTGTATCATGCAGTTTATTTACAAAAAAAAAAAAAACTACAGGAAATATATATATATATATATCTATAGAGAATGAGAATGTTTCGTGTTTCAATGCTTGGGCCCCATACCTGGAATTGCTTAGAGCCCCCAAATCACTATGTCCGGCCCTGATTACGCACATTGACTCCTGTTTCTGCCATTTGTTTTTTGTTGTGCATTTTCTGTTTTGTTGTGAGTTTTCTGTCCTGGTCTATAATCTTTCCAATTTTTTTAATGCATGCACCAGATATGTGACTGGGAGCAGCCAATATCTTTTGCTTATCTTCCATTTGGACTTCCTTCTTGAAGGAGTTTTATTATCCTTTTCATTGTTTCAACAGACTTTTTGAATGACAAATTTGAATGATTTACAATTGAGTATTTTTGATATTTGTTTTCCTTTACAGGTTTTTTATGATTGCTTAAGCACAATTTTGAAATTAATGCTCATTTTGTCAACCCTACACGATTTTCACATCCACACACAACACATCAGTTCTTTTGCGAAATGAAACACTTCCTCTAAAACTTTACAACAATATAACCAAACACAATTTTGACACCGTACGGAACACACAAGCTTAATTGAATATAAATCTGTTTGCTTCATTTACACACTGCTGTAATAAATCTTAAACACTCGTATCATTTCTAATTGACTAATAATGATGTAATCTGGGTTTGATTTGTTTCAGAGGTATTGCTATAGAGTACATGAACATACTTTATTCACCAAACAGTCATAGACTGATATTGCCCTATCCTAACAAACCATACAATAATTTAAATCTTATATATTCAGCTTTCTGGTGATGTATATATTTCAATAGAAACAAAAAAAATCTTCTCCTGTTTACCAATCTTCCTCCTTTTCGTGCTTTCTCTTCCTCTTACTGGGACATTGCCTTCTGTATTTATTGAAGACTAAAATCTACCGCTATACTACTGTAAGCTAATTTATTGAAGACTAATATTTACCGTTATACTACTGTAAACATATTTATTAAAGACTAATATTTACCGCTATACTACTGTAAACATATTTATTAAAGACTAATATTTACCGCTATACTGTAAACAAATTTATTGAAGACTAATGTTTACCGCTATACTACTGTAAACATATTTATTAAAGACTAATATTTACCGCTATACTGTAAACAAATTTATTGAAGACTAATGTTTACCGCTATACTACTGTAAACATATTTATTAAAGACTAATATTTACCGTTATACTACTGTAAACATATTTATTAAAGACTAATATTTACCGCTATACTGTAAACATATTTATTGAAGACTAATATTTACCGCTATACTACTGTAAACATATTTATTAAAGACTAATATTTACCGCTATACTGTAAAAATATTTATTAAAGACTAATATTTACCGCTATACTACTGTAAACATATTTATTAAAGACTAAAATTTACCGCTATACTACTGTAAACATATTTATTAAAGACTAATATTTACCGCTATACTGTAAACATATTTATTGAAGACTAATGTTTACCGCTATACTGTAAACATATTTATTGAAGACAAATATTTACCGCTATACTGTAAACATATTTATTGAAGATTAATGTTTACTGCTATACTGTAAACATATTTATTGAAGACTAATATTTACCGCTATACTACTGTAAACATATTTATTAAAGACTAATATTTACCGCTATACTTTAAATATATTTTTTGAAGACTAATATTTACCGCTATACTACTGTAAACCTATTTAATGAAGACTAATGTTTACCGCTATACTTTAAATATATTTATTGAAGACTAATATTTACCGCTATACTACTGTAAACCTATTTAATGAAGACTAATATTTACCGCTATACTGTAAACCTATTTATTGAAGACTAAAATTTACCGCTATACTACTGTAAACCTACTTATTGAAGATACAGCTATGCTACTGTAAACATATTTATTGAAGACTAGTGAAGTTTATTCCTATTGCTTTTTATTGTGGTTCCAGCTAATTTGTGTGTCTACACAGCCATCAGGTGTGCACACACACTGCTGCAAAACTGTTTAACCCATTGGTTCATGTGGATTCATTTGAAAGCCTTTGCTTTAAAATTGCAAGGAAATTCCATCAAGAAAAAATTCTGTGTCAAATGCAAACAAGTGTGTTTAGAGATTTGCAAATCACCGTGTGTAATGTTTTGCAAATAGTGTGAAGCTATGTGCTTACAGGTGTGCAGATCTAGCCTTGTGTTTTGCTCCTTGAGTATAAGGTTTTGCTAGTTGTGGGAAAGGTATAATTTTAGTGTGTAAGCAATCGTAAAAAACTGTAATATGAAGTATATTTTACCATTGTTTCAAAACATGTATTTATTTGAGTTATAATACAAACCCAGAGTGTTCAGTTATTTGCTTAGTTTGATTTGCTTAGTAGGATGATGAGGTGGTGCAGTGGGTAACTCGCAGCAAGAAGGATGCTGGTTCGAGCCTCAGCTGGGTCAGCTGGCATTTCTGTGTGAAGTTTGCATGTTCTCCCCGTGTTCACGTGGGTTTTCTCCAGATGCTCCGGTTTCCCCCTCAGTCCAAAGACATGTGGTATAGGTGAATTGGGTAGGCTAAATTGTCCATAGTGTATGTATGTGAATGAGTGTGTATGGATGTTTCCCAGTGATGGGTTGTGGCTGGAAAGGCATCCGCTGCATAAAACATATGCTGGATAAGTTGGCGGATCATTCCGCTGTGGCGTCCCCAGATTAATAAAGGCACTAAGCCCAAAAGAAAATGAATGAATGAATGATTTGCTTAGTAACTATAAAATGAAGGCTAAAAAAATTGTGAACACCATTTAAATGTTAAGATTCGATTTTTGCCAGGATTTGTACATTCCTCTTTGTGAACAATAAAAAATATATATAATTTCTGATTAAAATCGATTGTTTATTTATTTATTTGTATTAATTTTGATCAATCGCAATGTCTAAAACATTTCACATCTGAATATTCTAATTCATTAGGCTACGACCACACTCTCTTGTCATAGTTCAGTGAAGACAGCTGTTCTGAGGAGTAAGTGTATATGCGGTTCAAGCATTTGGATTCAGATGTGTGTTGTTACTTAGCAACTGCAGCAGGAAGTGGAAGGGCACCTGGAATCTGATGACTCACTGACAAACAGCAGGTTAGCGCTCTCTGCATCAGTATGTGCTTTAACAGCTCTTGGCCATGAGACAGCAGACCTTTCAGGATGTTTATTTCATCAGCATTCGTTAAGAACAGTTAAAGCGGTGAAAATAGATGTGAGGTGCATCAGATTTGTACTGGCAATGAGTTTTAAATAGACTCTGTATATTCAATGCCCCCTTTTTAATCTCAGATGCGTCAATGTAACCTTTTTAATCCATTGCATATAATTCTTCATGCTATAGTGGCTGAACAATGTTGGACCTGTATTTATTTGTGTCCCTTGATAGTAAGCAATTATTCACTTCACATAAGTGATCAATATTCTGTGTGTGTGTGTGAGATGCTGGCCAACCTGTGTCTGTTTCGCTTACACGGTTAATAGTAACATGCAGCTATTCTCACAGATAGTTACTGCAGGTAATCCATCACTTCAGGCACCCACCCAGACTCTAATGTACGCTCTATGATTCTGAAAGCAGCACATATGGCCTGAACCATTAGGAACTTTGCATAATTTATGGAGTGTATATATTTGCATATTGTGAAAGATCAGTTATCAGGGACTGCACAGATCAGAGCTTATATTGTCACATGCAAGAGCTTCTAGGGCAGGAATAAAGAGGTGGACTTTGTGTTTGACAAAAGCTATTTGTTTATATGACTGGCAAGGCTATTTATATGCATGACTTTATGTACATCATCCACAGACCTTGATTTATCAGGTTTTTCACAGAGATCAAATTAAAGTGCATCTGTTATTAAGGGATGTACACTACTAAGCATCCTGCGTATTTTTCATTTAAAATTTCAGTCAAATTGTTATGGGGATAATACATTTTGCAATGGAAGCTACGGTAGACAATACAGTAATATGAACAATAGGTCTCACTGATAGGTCTTTCTTTTTGTTCTTTCAGTTGCATAGCTTTATATACTTTTCATTCGCCTTGTCCCAAAACCCACTTCAATATCCATTCTCCATTTGTTGGTTTTGATAAACACTTCACTTGATGTCGCTGTCAACTATAATACTGTTTGTTACCTCAAAGCTAGTGATCGTTTGAATGCAGCCAGAAAAACGAGGGTTCCCTTTGGCTGAATTTTCCTGATAGCTGATAGAATCATCACTACCCTTTCTCCATGTTAGTAACAACCTTGTACACATACAGATGAAGTCAGAATTATTAGCCCTCTTGAGTTATTAGCCCCACTTGTTTGTTTTTTTTCCCCCCAAACATAATATTATTAATAACGAATGCCTAATAACTGATTTCTTGTATCTTTGCCATGATGAACGTATATAATATTTTACTAGATATTTTTTTCAAGACACTATTATTCAGCTTAAAGTGACATTTAAAGACTTAACTAGGTTAATTAGGTTAACTATGCAACTGCAAATCAATGTATAACGATGGTTTTTTCCAATCCCAAAAAATATATTGTTTAAGAGGGCTAATAATATTGACCCTAAAATGGTTTTTAAAAAATGTAAAACTGCTTTTATTCTACATAAAATGAAACAAATAAGACTTACTCCAGAAGAATGAATGTTATAGGAAATACTGTGGAAGAAAAAAGTCCTTTCTCTGTAAAACATCTTTTGGGAAATATTTGGAAGAATTTACTGCATGTCAATTCGAGTGTAGCACATGGCAGTGTGAAACGTGCAACAGATGTGTAAAATGTTAATTTATTCATTTTTGTCATATCATTTCAGCTCTTGCTGTGATTTTTCGAGATTGCATAGATAAAAAAAATATTAACCCATCCGTTGTAATTAAACTCCCATAAAATTATCCTACAATTATCCCACAAAATAAATCTCTAAATACATTTCTGTTGGTCCCTTTTGTTGTGTATAATTTAGCTTATTTCATCCACAACTCAGGGGTGGCTATAGACAGATCACTCATTCCTAACGTGAACCTCTTCAGTTTAAATGATTGTCATTTATTCAATTTGCTCAATTATTTTTGATATTTAAAGTATGAGCTCATCAATATTCAGGACCCTTCCAAATAAGGTAAAAACAGAGCTTTCCACCCAAGGGCAGATTTGGGCCTGTAAAACTATTTCTGGGCATTTTTGTGCACTTACCTAAGCCAAATAACTATAATATGTGTATATCAGAGTGTATTTAAATGTGATCAATTAATTGTATGGTGTCTTTAAAATGTATTAAACGTGTGGCCTAAATAACCTTTAACCTGCATATGTACCCCTTCAACTCATGCATAATTGAAATGATAATATGATGATAAACATGCTTTCAGTGCCTCCTTTAGACAGAACTCCCCTTTTGTCTCCTTCTTTTATCTCTCCTCTCAACAATCTCTTTCAGTTAGCTATTCTCAAGCGATCTTTCATAGATCACAACAGAGAGATGTGACCTTTGATTGACCTTAATGTGATGCCAATTCTGTATGTACAGGTATCTCTGTATAAACAATTTATACACAACTGGATGTTGTGGTAACCTGTCTACCAGTGTTTTACAGTGCTTATGGAAGGATCTTTGGGTGAATAAAAGTGGTCATTCTGTGACACTGCTGTAAAAACTTGAAATAATAACTTGTTGTTATATTATTTTAAGGACTAATACACCTCTGACAGCTTCTCTTCATCTCTATTACTTTTCTCTTCCTAGAGGAAACAGTAGAACAAGAAAATCAAACAAGAACACAATGGAAAAGGTCTTTATGTTGTCAGCAGTCTAGTGTCTCTCTGATTTGCTCTGCTGGCATTTATTGGTATAGAGATTTGCACTGTGGCCTTTACAGACTGAATGATACAGGTGAAAAATTCTCCTGCATGAAGAGAGAAGGGGGTGTTTAGAGAAAATTGATGGACAATTAAGAAAGAGAGAAAGGAAAGTGAGAGAGTGAGAGCAAACCTTGCAGAAATCAGCAGTGCGCTGGAGTCAGCAATGGAGAGGAAGACAGAGAGAGCTGTTGTGGGAAAAGATTACTGTCACATTCACAGGCTGGACTCTACTTGTGAAGAAATGCATATTTGGATACAGTAGGACATTTCTTGTCTAAGTGCATGTCCAAGTTTACTCCTGTAGATGGACTGCTGAAACCACAGGGACTGCTGAAAGATGACGAGAGAGCTATCGTAGATCTGCCACAGCATATTTACAGCAATCTGACAGTCTGAGCTTCCCATAAACACACAAACAATATACATTTTCTGGACTAGGATTGTACTGAAATTCTCAAGAAGGTAAGAGGCTTTATTTATTGTGTGTAGTGTGCAAGGGTGTAGCAACCAGGGGGACGGGGGGGTACATCCCCTTCACTTTTAGAGACAGACCATTTAAAAACAGGTGATTAATAATTATATGAATGTAAACTGTTGGATCTCATACAGCTGTCCCCCCACTTTTAAAATGTCCGCTACGCCCCTAGTGGTGTGTGTGTGCGTGTGCGTGTGCATGTGCGTGCGTGCGTGTGTGTGTGTGTGTGGTACTGGTAGTACTGTCTGTCTGTCTGTCTGTCTGTCTGTCTATCTATCTCTTGGTCTGTCTGTCTGTCTATCTATCTCTTGGTCTATCTATCTGTCTATCTATCTCTTGGTCTATCTATCTCTTGGTCTATCTATCTATCTATCTATCTATCTATCTATCTATCTATCTATCTATCTATCTATCTATCTATCTATCTATCTATCTATCTATCTATCTATCTATCTATCTATCTATCTATCTATCTATCTATCTATCTATCTATCTATCTATCTATCTATCTATCTATCTATCTAAGTACAGTTGAAGTCAAAATTATTAACCCTCCTGTGAATTGTTTTTTCTTTTTCAAATATTTCCCAATCAGTGTTTAACAGAGCAAAGAAATTTTCACAGTATTTCCTATAATATTATTTTTTAGAGAAAGTCGTATTTATTTTACAGTTTTTCCCAATTACTTTGGCAAATTTTTAAAAACAATCTTAACATTGTCTAAACTATGAGTGCAAATCTCAAAACTGTTTGCTGGAACGTCAGTACTTTATTGCATGTCTAAAAAATAGTTACTCACCCAAAACAATTAATTCATGGCTCAAAACCTTATTATTGTGTCAGTAATTTGGCCAAGGCCACCAAAACATAAAGTGTATTTGTCAGTGTGTGAGCCACACTGCTCAAAACGAAAAGTTGTTTTTTCACATCGCAGTCAACCGTTAAAACTAACTATTTGTTGAGAAGAGTAAATAGTAAACAGAAAAAAAAGAACATTTGTATTTATACAGTACATTTATTTTTAATTGTACAAATGTATTACTTGCAAAGTGCAATCTTGCTCATCCAATTACTGTATTTTATATTTCATGTCTTATGTTTCCACAAATACACAAAAAAAACAACCAACAAAATATCGTCCATGAAAAAAAATTATTATTGGTGGACATCCTGTCGCTCTTGTTGACCTTGCCAGAGATTACACTTCTTCCAATTGCTCTTCCACAAGCATATTACTGCAGTTCAAGATTGTGAATGTAGTGATTGTGATGTGGGCAATCACTACCAAAGTTGATTGATAAATAGATAATGCAAATTGTATTGCAATTAGAGGTAATTTACCAATTTAGCAGACATTACAAACAATTTCAATATCAGATATTTATGGTGTAAACATGTGCAAAGATTAAAGAAATCAATTAGAAATGAGTTATTTCTAATCCTAAGTTTTAATAAGTTGAAAAATCTTCTTTCTGTTGAACAGAAATTAGGGAAAAAATATACAGAAAGGCTATGTCAGTCATTCTATCTGACTGTCTAGTTGTCAATCTGTTTTTTAAGTAAACACAGTAGTGTGTGTTTACACTTTTTCTCTATTACACAGCTTGCATTGTCAGTTGCTGAAAAATGTTATTTAGAGGTCATCTTACTCTATCGTATGTGTTTGTGGACGTGTAAAGTGTTGATGTCATGCTGATTAAGTAGAGTGATTGTGATGGGCAATTTTATTTCAGTCCTGCTGGCTGAGCAATGGAATAGAAAACAGATCCAGGACATGTAGACAAGGCAGATCTACCGTCAATATCTAATAGCTGAAAATGTCTCAGCAGCACAGCATCAATCACCTGACAAAATGTCTTTTCAGTGGAAGGTCAGGAAGACATTACAGGATGGCCCATAAAGCCCTCATTGCTTTATATGTGGATAATTGGTGGAGTCAGTGGTTTGTGATGACGTGTGTGTATGTGTCTGAAAACAATAGCTCATGGCACTTTTTTCACATAAGGGGCTGCAGTGCAAGCCAATCGCTGACTCAGCCACACACAAGCACACACTCACACACACTCACACACACATAATGTGCCCCATGGGGCAGCAGGGCATCAATACTACATCCAGATCAGCAGCATAGCTCAGCACAGAACAGAGAAAAGCAGAAACACAACCTCTAATACAACACTAAACAGCATTAACATGAAACTGAAAACAGCAGTCACATTTAATTGAAGGCTTTATCTGAGATTCCACAACCTATACTGTAAATGCAATGGAGTATCGTTTTACTATATATACATCTTATTTTCTCACAAACTGACTTTACACTATTGTCTTTGGATCCAGAGCCTACAGGGAAAGATGTATGTGTAAACATACAGCTGTTAGCTTATTGCTGTTAGCTGACAGCTAGCTCTCTACAACTCCCACTGAAGCTAAGCAGGGCTGCACCCGATCAGCACCTTGATGGTAGACCACCAGTGGTGTAAAGTAACTAATTACAAATATTCAAATTAGTGTAATTGAGTAGTTTTTCTCAGAAATTGTAATTTACTAAGTAGTTTTAAAAATCTTTACTTTTACTTTCCCTTGAGAACATTTTTACTGCAGTATCGGTACTTTTACTCCACTACTTTCCGTCAACCTGCAGTCACTACGTAATTTTTTTCTTGTCTGTGGAGATTAGGAAAATCAGTCCTGTGATTTCGGTCCAATCAAATCGCACATAGAAGGTAATTCGCATCATAATGAACTACCACAAGACATGAGCGCTTTACATTGCAGCATTAAAAGTGTCCAAGAAGATGTTCAAAATCTTTACACTCATTGACCCAGAGACTCTTTTGATGCATGTCACTGATGAGAAGATGACGGATAATTACTGTATGATGATCGCAACATCAAAATGACGTCAGATTGACATTGTACCCTAATGTCGATGGGACACTGCATTTTTTTTGGAAATGAAAATCTAGTTGATGTCAGAACTTAACGTCAGGCTGAGGTCCAACCTAAATGAATCAAATATCAACGTCTAATGATGTTACAGCTTGATGTTGTGTCGACGTTACCACTATGATGTCTATCAGACGTTGGATTTTGGTTGCCATATGTGATGAATAAATGTCAGTATTTGACGACAATAGGATGTTGGTTTCAGATGTTGGCTCGACATTGAATTTAGATCACATTCTAACAACCTAAAATTGACCAAATATTAACATCATTTGACGTCATTTTTGGACGTCAAAATAACGTTATCCTGGCTAGACATTGAATTTTGGTCACCTGACATCACAACCTAAATCTAACCTAATATTAACATCTTATGACATGTGCCTGCTGGCCAATAACTAAATGCACTACAGAATGTAACGTTTACACACACACACACACATCCACAAATTGTATGTAAATCCTTCAGCTTTTCACAGCGTAATACTCACTACTCATGAGTACTTTTAAAAGGTCTACTTTTACTCATACTTTGAGTAATATTTACAACAGGTACTTTTACTCTACTCACACTACATTTTTTACACACTGCCGAAAGAGGTATTAGCGAGGCCAACAGGGGGTGCTCCACCTGCAGTCTGTGTCCTAACACCCCAGTATATTGATGGGGGCCCTATACTGCTCAGTGAGCGTAGTTAAACCTAGGTCCTGACTCTCTGTGGTCATTAAAAATCTCCCAGGCATTCCGGCCAAATTCTCCCTCTGTCCATCATGGCCTTGTAACCATCCCTATGTCATAATTGGTTTCATCACTCCGTCTCCTCTCCAACAATCAGCTGGTGTGTGGTGTGCGGTCTGGCACAATATGTCTGCCGTTGCGACATACAGGTGGATGCTGCACACTGGTGGTGGATGAGATTCCCCCAATCTATAAAGTGCTTTGAGTGTCCAGAAAAAGCGCTGCATAAATGTAAGGAATTATTTTGATATTAACTTGATATTATGTTATTGAATAAATATTAAATATTCCCATTATTTAATTTTTGTTCACATAGCTCTTACTATTTTTTTTCGTAGTTCTTAATTTAATGATTATTTAATGTAATTCATTGTTATAAATTGACATTTTATTTAGTACACTATAAAACATAAATGTTAATTAACAGTTTCCATATTTTGTGACAGTTTTATGTTTATTTATGGTTGTGAATTGCATTGAGATGTTAAGCTCTTTGTCGACTATTGATGTTAAAAATTCAGCTTTAGTAGTTTGAAATAATATAACGTATAAGAAATAGTAAAACTTTACTAATTAAACTTAAAAAAAAAACGTAAAATTTTGCCTAAATGTTAATTAATACATTAATTAAGAACATGTAATAACAAGTAATTAAGGTAGCCATTATCTACTAGTTAGTTAATCTATGATTAGTGCACACCCTAACTCTTCATTAATTCATAAAAATGTTTAGTTTACATTTTAACATATTACATATCACCTAAAAATAATATATAAAGAAATCTGTAAAATAACAGAAAATGTACTGGCCGTTTATTACAAGGTTTGTTTACTGTAATATACAACTCCAACCCAGACAATATATCACCTTAAACTAGTGTTTCTCGACCACATTCCTGGAGGACCACCAGCACTGCATGTTTTGGATGTCTGTCACACCCATTACAGGTCTTTCAGTCTCTGCTAATGAGCTGATGATCTGAATCAGGTGTGTTTGGTTAAGGAGACATGGAAAATGTGTAGAGCTGGTGGTCCTCCAGTAATGTGGTTGAGAAACACTGCTTTAAACTATTAAAAATGTTATTAAAAGTTACTTTTTCTAACTTTTCAAGGTTAAAAGGTCTTGGAAACAAGATCAAGGTCCCATATTTGCAAATAAAATAAATAAATAAATGGGAGAAAAATAAAAATATGAACCCGAAAATGTGGAAATTTACTAATTTAAGGATATTGTTTTACAGTGAAGATTCAAGTATGACCTTTGGTTTGTTTTTCTTTAGTGTTCTTGTTCCCTTTGGTGCATTTCAGTCCTCAAAAAGAAAAAAGGTTAACTTGTTCAGGTATATCTGGCTGTACACCATTAATCATATTTACAAAAACAGAGTTTTAGCATGTCAGAAGGTTGTTATATTTTTATCCTGTTCTGTTAAGTATCATTCCAAGTGGTTTTGGAAAGGCCCGGAACAACAGATGCTGTGAAACACGCACTTTTTCCTCTGATTAGTTAAGGGAAGTCACACAGTCTACTTGACCCTCCCAGGAAATTCCACTTTGTTTGCTGTGGAATGTGTGGGAATACATACTTCCATCCATTCATTGCATTTTTGTCCTGCCTGACTTCTGCATCTGTGAAAATCATATCCGTCCTGAGTCCCATTTTGGATATGATACCTGGCAGCGTGAATATGATAGGCCAATTCCTTTTAGTCATGTGACAGAAGATATATAGAGTTGCTACCAAAAAAGGGAAAGAAAATAAATCAGATTCCATTCAGTAGATAAAAGCCCCTATTTTGTTCATAAGCCTATGCGTACGAACACAATCATTATATTATAATGCTAAGAAATGATTTTGATGCTGAATCAGAGATTTCAAAGTTCAAAGATATAATAACAACACTGTAATGTCTCTATTATAACTCCAGTGGTTTAACTAATTAACTAACCACTTCATAAAGTGTCTAACCTTGCCATATATTCCTGTGTCCTGTGAAACAACCATTTTGTTCTAATGCAGTAAATGTAGCCTTTCATTGCCAAAACTTTAGCTAAATGCCATGAACTCTGGACTACATTGCTGTGGAGCTGATTTTGGCCAAAAAACAAAACAAAATCCTTCTAAAGTAAGTGTAACTACTATGTATGATTTTTCATATATCTTGAAATGTTACTTATCGCTTGTGAATTCATAATATCAGTGTTTAATTATAATTCATATTTCACCTGAGTTTATTTTTATTGCCCGTATCTAGCTCTCTGCAACTCTCACATGGTCACCCACTGAAGCTAAGCAGGGCTGCCTCCGGTCAGTACCTGGATGAGAGATCACATGGGAAAACTAGGTTGCTGCTGGAAGTGGTGTTAGTGAGGTCAGCAGGGGGTGCTATTTTTGTAGCAGTTTGTGTGGGTCCTAATGCCCCAGTATATTGAGGGGGACTCTATACTGCTCAGAGAGCACAGTCTTTCGGATGAGATGTTAAACCGAGGCCCTGACTCTCTGTTGTCATTAAAAATCCCAGGATGTTCTTCGAAAAGAGTAGGGGTTTAACCCTGGCATCCTGGCCAAATTTGCTCACTGCCCTCTGTCCATCATGGCCTCCTAACCATCCCCATATCATAATTGGCTTCATCACTCTGTCTCCTCTCCAATCAGCTGGTGTGTGGTGTGCGGTCTGGCACAATATGGCTGCCATTGTGTCATTCAGGTGGATGCTGCACACTGGTGGTGGATGAGGAGATTCCCCCTAACGTGTAAAGTGCTTTGAGTGTCCAGAAAAGCACTATAAAAATATAAGGAATTGTTGTTGTTGTTGTTGTTATTATAATTATTATTATTATTATTGTTGTTGTTATTATTATTTATTTATTTATTTTATTTTATTTATTTTTTGCAATTTCAGAAAACTCACAATGTGATTTTTGTATCTCACAACTGCTATTTTTTTAATGTTTTACACCTTTTAATTTGCATATATTTACTGTTCCTCTCATGCTATTGTCTATATCTTAAAATATGACTTTATATCTTTCAGTTGTAGTTTTGTATGTCTGAACTGCAACATTATATCTCAGAAATGCAACCCACAATGTGGCTTCATATATTTAAAGCTTCATTTCACATAGCTGATACCTAATATATCATAACTGCTATTTTAATTTTCCTACTAAATGCACCTTTATTGCTCATCTTTATCTCACCCTACTGACTACGCACTACCTGACAAAAGTCTTGTCGTCCATCCCAGTTGTAAGAGCAACAAATAATAACTTGACTTCTAGTTAATCATTTAGAAAAGTGGCAGAATGTAGATTTTTCTGATGAATCATCAGTTGAACTGCATCCCAATCATCACAAATACCGCAGAAGATCTATTAGAACCCGCATGTACCCAAGATTCTCACATAAATCAGTCAAATTTGGTTTAGGAAAAATCATGGTTTGGGGTTACATTCAGTATGGGGGTATGCGAGAGATCTGTAGAGTGAATGACAACATCAACACCTGAGGTATCAAGGCATTTGTGCTGCCCATTACATTACAAACCACAAGAAAGGGCAAATTTGTCAGCAGGATAGCAATCCTCATGCTTCAGCCTCCACATCAAAGTTCCTGAAAGCAAAAAAGATCAAGGTGCGCCAGCCCAGACACCAGACATGAACATTATTGAGCATGTCTGGGGTTAGAAGAAGGAGGCATTGAAGATGAATACAAATAATCTTTAGGACCTTACTGTCCTAATTAAATAATTTAAAATTCAAGACATGATCATATTTTATTTTAGTAAAAGAGCATAATCTAGAGGCCTTTTTTATATAAGCCACTTGTGATGCCAAATGATCAACTAGAAGTCAAGTTATTATGTGTTGTTCCTAAAACTTGGATAGGCTAAAAAGACTTTTGTCAGGTAGTGTATAACTTGCAACATGACTGTCAAAATGCTATTGTGTCAAAATGCAAGCTTAGTTCTTTTCATGTCAATATTATATCACATAATTGTGACTTTATGCAGTAGGCTATTTAATAATATACAGTGACTTTAATTTAGTTAGTTTAATTTGTTAGTTTAATTCTTTAGTAATTTAATTGTAACTTTATAGCTCAAAATGTGAATTAAATGCTTTTTTTTACCTCATTATACTATTTTAAATGTTTATACATTTTTTGAGTTGAACTCCTGTTGATATTTGCAATATCTAAAGAAATACTTTGATGAAATACTTTGATTAAAAAAGACGTTTAAAATAATACTTTATTCAGAAATCACGTTAACTTAAGCCTAATGGGAACATTAGAGCAATATTATAGATAGATAGATGGATGGATGGATGGATGGATGGATGGATGGATGGATGGATGGATGGATGGATGGATGGATGGATGGATGGATGGATGGATGGATGGATGGATGGATGGATGGATAGATAGATAGATAGATAGATAGATAGATAGATAGATAGATAGATAGATAGATAGATAGATAGATAGATAGATAGATAGATAGATAGATAGATAGTACCACCCCAGTCACCAGTGAGCCAGCCTGTAAAGATCACTGCAAAACTACAAATCTGCCACTTTAATGAACTACAAATGCCATTATGCACTTCACTCACTCCTGGTCCAGATCCCCCATGATTGCAAACACACCCAGCCGAAGCTGTTCAGGACTAATTACACAGACTATTTATACACCTCTCAAACACACACACATGCTAAGTCTTGTTTGGTTATACCCTGTAACATTTTTAGGCAATTTTTTTGTGTGTCAAGTCTATTTGTAGTTGACCCTTACCTTGTTCCCTTGTCTACGTTGTCTGCTGCCTGTATCGACCTTTTGCCTGCTGTGACCTAACTACTTTTTTGGATTGTCCTCATGCTTTTGTTTGTTCCCGTTGACCATTGCCTGCCTGACTAAGCTAAGTAAACTGCACGTGGATCCTCAACTCTGTCTAGCATCCCTGTGAGAGATAGATAGATAGATAGATAGATAGATAGATAGATAGATAGATAGATAGATAGATAGATAGATAGATAGATAGATAGATAGATAGATAGATAGATAGATAGATAGATAGATAGATAGATAGATAGATATTTGACATTGTAAGTCTAATGTGATGTCATTTTAATATAACTTAAAAAATTTAATTCATAAATTTCAAAACTTGGCAAAATCACGTCTCCGTCTGGGATTCACTTTTGGAACTTTCACATGATGATACTATAACAGAAATAGTTTTCTGTTTAGTGCATGTGCAAGTGTGTGGTTGCACAGATTTACATCCATATTGTGTCACAGCAATTTAATTGTCAGCTTCACCCCTTATGCCAATGTGCTATCCACGGCATCTGTACTGCTAATGAGAGAACGGCAAAGAACAGGCATAAAGCTGTTTTTTTTTTTTTTCCTGAAATGAATCTAAGTACAGCTCATTGGAATGACCTGCAGGTCTAAACAGTGTGCATTTGACCAGACGGAGTGGGTGAGTGTGCGTCTGTCTTGTTCTGTCTGAGTGTGTAGGTGCTAGCCGTCATAAGTGTGGGAGAGATGCTGATTGCTAAGTGCCGCTGAGAGCCAGCTCTATTATTATGCTCTATTATTCTGCAGAGGTGGCTTTGATGCTTTGTGAGTGAAGTATGGTAAGTGTGAGTGTGTGAACCACACCCTGGCACAGAAGAACATTCATTCCAAATTCCATAGATTTTCTTTTACATTCAACACTGACATGATGTGTGTACATGCTTTGATGAAAAGAAAATGTAAAAAATTAAGCGGTGGCACAGTGGGTAGCATGATCACCTCACAGCAAGAAGGCCGCTGGTTCGAGCCCCGGCTGGGTCAGTTGCCTTCTAGTTTTTCTTTTTTTTTTTTATGAAAATATTAAAGTTGCATTCCATTTTTATCATTTTGGAAGCAGTATAGCAATGAAAAACTTTTTGTTCTCTGATCTCTGAAGGTTCTGTTACAATTATGAACATTTTACAAAATGCTGAATGTGTTTTAAAAAGATAAAAGTTCTATTAACACTATTGGATAATACATTTATGTAATATTAACTAAGATAATTTTTGATAACTTATCATTAAAATATATAAATATTCAATGCAACTTTTAAAAATGATTTGAGTTTATAATTTTTTTTTGGATTTAATATAATTAATTAACTTAATTTCTTCTAACTTGAATTTAAAGGGCACCTATGGTGAAAATCATCTTTTGTAAACTGTTTGGACAGAACTCTGTGTAGGTATAGTGGGTCCACAGTCATGTTGGCGTTATAAGAAGACAACAAATCTCTTTTTAAATTTCTTGGTTTTAAAATGGGATCCAAATCCCTCCAATTTTGAGGCCCACCGCAACATGACATAGGAGTGTGTTTTCCCCGGCCACCGATTTGATTGACAACTGTGTATTAACATGTCTCCGTAGTAATGCGTATAATTATATCAACAAGACAGGATGTGCACAAAGCAACCTGGATTAAAAGATCCGTTGAGCTCTCTGTGATCATCAACCATCATCAAATGTGATTAAGAATGAGTTTTACAAGTTTAAAACGTTTTTTAAAATAGTGCATGTTTGTAATGAATTATAGCAAATTTACTGACTTTATCCCCACAGTAGCATGTCAGTACAACTATAAAAGACACAATCCCAGTTTGTGGATGTTAAATCAGGTTAATTTTATACGTTAAACATAACGGATATCCATATCGCAATGGATATTAACGTGTATCCTGTCACATTTGCTATGCCAAAACAGTGCAAAGATAAACTCGTGCGCTGTGTGTATGTGCATGTGCGTGAACTTAATAAAGACATTGTGTGTGACTCATCGTTGCATAACGGCTTGAATTAACTCCACAACAAATACATCAAATAATCATTGGGAAAGTTATTACTGTAATATTTCTCACAAACATTGCGTGAGATCTGCTTCCTTCATGTCTGTCACTGTGCTGTTTATCTGACGCAGCCGAGGCAAAGATTAAGGAACACTCTGCAGGCACGTGGGAACGATCGCCATGGAGAATTATCATTAAAGGCACAGGCAAGAAAAACAATATTGTGTTCAAAGCAGAAATTTTCAATATTTTGAAAGCTATAGTAAATAATCTGATGGGTGTTTTGAGCTGAAATTTTACAGACATTCTGGAGACACAAAAGACTTATCTTGAATCTTAAAAAAGGGGTAAAATAGGTGCCCTTTACATCAGAATTGCTTTTCTATATCCTGTTTGCTGAATCACCTACATATATTGTTCAGTTCTAAATGATTCACCATTCTGCTTTGAGCTAGTCTTCAATGATTATAATTTACTTTATGCAAAAACAATAGAACTCTACAACATGCCCTCATTTAAATGGTTAAATGTGTTTGTGCACGAGTGCATTCATGTGTGAACGTGAGAATCATCCCCCTTCCCCCAAAAACACTCCTCTCTCAGCTGTGAAAGTGATGGAGATGTTAAACATGACAAAATCTCACCTCTGTTCCAGTCTTCTCACTTCTGCTCTTGTCTACTTCCCCTCTGATTTACTCCGAGCAAGGGTCTTTTTCATTCTTTATTGATACTTGAGCAGAGATCTACTCTTGGCACTGATGGTAGTGAGATCACATACATTTTCTAGAATTATTACACTCTGAATTTATTTCATATTCAAACTGAATGCTTTCAACATCAGAGTTTAGTAATGGCTTAAGTTAAGGGGTATAAATAACCAGTGGATCTCATCTGTACAATGGCAAGGGTGATTTTAAAGAGGAAGACAGTGGAAAGAATTCTTCATTCAGAATAAAATTAACCTCAGAAATAGGTAAATTTTCTTGTAGGTGTGAATTCTGTCTCTTAGGCCCGGTTTCCACCTTAATGTGCTTTGTGGTTTCACAATTTTCATACAATTCACAAGCAACTGGTAAGCAATTGAGAAGAATGTGGATGGCAACTTTGAGTTTGTAATCCATGTCTTTTTCAGCACGGCACATTTATTATTAGAAGCCAGTAGGAAAACCTTCTAATAACAATCATATCTATGTTAGGTAAACTTTCATTTTTGTGGCTGCTTGAACATACTTGATGACATGAGCATTTAAAATATAAAAGCAGTCCAAGTGTATTTGGACTACCTCTGGAAGTTGTCGAAAGTGGAAAAGCTCACAAAAATTTTAGATGCTGTTTACTACATACTAAAGTGCCATTTTATTATGTAAAAATATGAATGTCTATAACAGGAGTCTCCAAACTCGGTCTTGGAGCGCCAGTGTCCTGGAGAGTTTAGCTCCAACCCTAATCAAGCACACCTGAAACAGCTAATCAAGCTCTTACTAGATATTGGCTGTTTCTCAATTCCAAGAACGCAGAGAACGGTTCATGTGAAGACCGGTCTTGCCAGGTTGGAAGAACGAACCTGGGAGACCAAGAGAACAGAGAATGCGTCCTCTGAGAAATGAGATGCTGCGTTCTTCCTGATGGTCACATGATGGCCGCGTTTTTAATGGAAAATTATTCATTTCTAACCGGCATGATCACCGGTGATCGATTCTGCACAACATAAGAAAGACACAGTATTATTCAATGCCTTTTGTATAATTTCCATTTAAACAGGAAGACAGGGAAGGACATATCAAACTCTTCCACTTTTGTAAAATAGCCAATAGCTACTTTTGTGTGTCACGATACAGCCAGAGCCTTTGAGTTTGGTAAAACTAAATTTGACAGCTTATAACACCCGCAGTCTAGTAGTAATACTACATACGTCTACAAGTTTCTCCTAATATTTTCCATACTTCTTAAAAATATTTTGGTGGGGAATTCAATAGGTCTGAAATGTATTGCAGATTTGATAGATTGTAGATTTTGAATACATATTTCTTTTTTATTTATTTATTTTTTTTCTTGTGCAGTATGTTTATTAAAACTACTAAAATGTAAATAAAAATCATTAGTTAGACTTCAGAGATAATTTCCTCAGTAAAATATCCCACGATGCAGTTCAGACACATGTATCATGAGCTACAAAAAAACTTTAACACATTTTTATTCAGACATTGGCATTAAACGTAATTTTCATTCTGACAAAACAAAGGTGGAAGGAGAGAGGGAGAGAGAGCAATAATCCACTCCAGCACAGCTAGTGCAAGATCAATACTGCACAGTTTAATTCTACTTGAATGCAGAGCCAATAAAGTTCAGCATGATAGACAAAGGGGTGGACAGAAAGAACCGCAGAGAATAAGGATAAAGAATCATGTTAATGAACAGTGTTAATATGCAAAAAATTTTAACCCAACTCTAATCTTTGATTTTAGCCTGTTAAAAAGTCTATAAGTAAAACAGAATTGCAAATGATTTTGGAAATAAGTGTTGAAATACAAAAGTTGCATTACAAAATCATGTACATTTAAGAAACATAATTAAATCATAGAACAGATTTGAATACCTTCCAAAATCCTTAAAACAGATCAACAAGTAAAATAGCTCATAAATCACACAGAATTAAGTATTTTGGAACTGTAAACATGATTATATGATTGTTTTTTGATGGTGGGTGGTTTAAGCATACTGTTGGGGGATAAAACCTAGTCTTTGTACAGTTTGTGTGTGTCTGTGTGTGCGAAACCTCTTGATGACAGTCTAAAGCAGGGGTTCTCAAACTCGATCCTGAAGGTCCGGTGTCCTACAGATTTTAACTGCAACTTACTTCAACACACCTGCAAGGATGCTTCTAGAAAGCCTAGTAAAGCTGCAGTCACACTGCACTTTTCTCCCCATAGATGTCCATTTATACGCACATGAATGCATCAGACCGGAAACGCTAGCTTGTGCGAAAAGTTCGCTGTGTTGGAAAGTTCAAGCTTGGTTGACTCTGACCTGCGAAATCGCATCATATGATTGCGTGAGACCAATCGAAGATCAAAACATGACCTCTCTGTACAGAAATTCAAAACATGGACCAATCACTCACTTTTTTAAATGTCTAATCATCTTGTTTAATCCCTTTTCTCAGCGCCGGACTACAGAATTTCACACACACAAACTTCAAGATGCGGTCACACTGGGCTTTTCCTCCCATAGACTTCCATTCATCTGCACGCGAATGCGTCAGACCGGAAACGCAAGGTCATGTGTCAAGTTTCGCATGTTGCTGCGGTGCAAAGTTCAAGCTTGGTGAACTCTGACTTGCGAAATCGCATCACTTGACTGCGTGAGACCAATCGAGGATCAAAACATGACCTCTCTAGACAGAAATTTAAAACATGGAGCAATCGCTCGCTTTTTTTAATGTCTAATCATCTTGTTAAATCGCCGCACGACAGATTTTCGCACACACAAAGCCCAGTATGACCGTAGCTTAAGTGTGACTGCGGCATAAGAGCTTGATTAGCCAAGCCAGGTGTGTCTGATTGGGGTTGGAGCTAAAATCTACAGAACACCAGACCTTCGGGACCGAGATTAAGAACCCCTTGTCTAAAGTATAAGACGACTGTTATGTTGTCAAGCACAACATACAAAATCACAGCTAGTGCACATTTAATAAGGATTCCACATTTACAAGATCAAAGGTGAGCCAAAGAGCTCTTGAAACTATTCATTACTTAGAAAAATGACCTCATGCTGGAATGTTTTTGTCTGGAAAGCTACGTGGCTAAAGCTAAGCAGACAGAGATAAAGCCCCACTATCAAGAGCAGGGAATGCAAAGTGAACAGTAGCAGGAGATAAGAGTGTTATTTTTTCCTGTGTTTATCACATATAGACACAACAAAGTGTGGCTGTTTGTGTATGTGTGAACAGAAAGCATGCATGCCACGTTCCATCATGGTATTTTTGGTGCTCATATGTGAGATAATTAGAGACTAGAGCATGACGTCATGTGGCAAATAGTGGGCTGTGCTGTGCGCTGCACTGTGTGAATGTGTGTATTCATGCTACTGTCCCACAATCTAAATGATTAACTACCTTGGATAAAAGCAAGCAAATAAGAAGGCACAAAGGCCACTTTTAGATTCTGCTGAAAAAGTTCACCAGTTTGTTATACTTTGGAAGCTATATTGCAAACTTTAATCTCTAAATCTTTTAATTAGCTTAACAAGCAAATCATTCAGATTAAAAAAAAAAGACTAATCAAGTTGTGGACACATATTGTAGACTAGCATTAACCAGCTAGAGCTAAGAATAAAAAAAAAACCTATGCCCATTTTTTTTATTCCAGTATGGCTAACGTACTGTAACTACCCATTTAAATCTCTTAGACTGATTTGCTCCAGGACATTGTTAATTTACCCCATGATTTGCCAAAGACAGGAACAATTACACCCTTAAATCTAGGGTAAGCAATTTCAGCGAGGCTAGCAATTGTAGGGTAGCGTTTAAAGCATCCAGAACAGATTCACCACAACAAGAGATTTAAGACTTCTCTCATGTCTCATTCACCCCAGAAAAAAATAAGCAAAAAATGCTTAAGGCTATGGTTAATATTAAAAGTACGAGCATTTCCACATGCACTATTTAAACGAACTCAATGAATTGGGATTGAACACCTGTGTAGCCTTAAGATAACAACTTCTAAATTGAGCTAATTGTAAAAAAAAAGGCTTCAATTTGCTAGGGAGCATAAAGTTTGGACTCTGGAGCAATGGAAGAAGGACATGTGGTCTAAGTCCATATGTTCCCTGTTCCAGGGAACTGTGATGGATGCACCAGCCAATTAGAATTTTATCAATCAATTTAATGAGAGTTATCAGTGGTTATAAACTGATAGATATAGACCAGTAGGGGGCTCAGAAGGCAGTTATCATTTGCCATTAATTGTATTTTACAAACGTCTACCCGTACCCAACCCTAAACCCAACCGTCAGTGATGTAAAAACAGATCTGGATCTGGGGTCTTCTCAATTAGTATAGCTAATTAACCATGTGGATGGATGAAAACAGCCTTCTGAGCCTACTACCAGAGTCCAGATCTTAACCCTATTGAGAATCTGTGGGATGTACTGGAGAAGATTTTGTGCAACGGTCCAACTCTCACATCATCAATACAAGATATTGGGAAATAATGAATGCAATTCTGGAAATGAATAAATGTTGTGACATTGCAGAAATATACAGCAAAAATAAATATTAAACGACGACTTCATGCCATAATCAAAGCCAAATGCAATCCAGCAAAATAATAGAGTTTGTGTCTTTTTTCTTTATACGGGTAAATTCATAGATGCTCATAAACATAAAGACTTCATTCAAATTCATTAAACACAAATCAAATTCTGCAGCCATGGCCAGGCTTTGAAAATACAGTTTTACTTATTGTGACAAATTTGGCTATTTAGTTACTGATAATTAAAAAATTCTACCGGCCAAAACCAGGTTATGAAATGTATACCTTAAATTTAATGTATTATAATATAATTGTTTGTAACAGTCTCCATTTTGTTTCTTTGTTTAGTTTTGTTCAGCTTCATGCTTTCATTTGTCACACCCTGTCATATGAGTTTTCTCTTGTTAATTACCTTAGTCTCCACTCCTCATCATATTGTTTAACCCAATTGTCTGCAACAAGATAATAACAGGGTGAGAATTTTGAAAAAAAATGGAAATGTGGTCAAAATCAGGCTGCTGCAAGGGCTTTTCTTTTTCTGCATTGCTTTTAAAAACACTGTCAGTTGGGTTTAGGGAAGTGAGACCCCGCTGGTCAATTGGTGCTTTTTTTTTTTAAACGCTACCGGTTGGGTTTAGGGAACGTTGTGGGGGGGGGGGGGGGGGGGGGGGGGGATATATACATCTAGAAATGTATATAGGGGTCCGTAATCAAAATGAGCCTGGGTTGTTTTGTTTTAAATAACCAATAAACCTGGAGAGACTGCATTTAGATCCTCACACTTTATTCCCTGCACCACACGTCAGATGTGATAATAATAATAATAATAATAATAATAATAATAATAATAATAATACATTTTATTAATATGATATAACATAGTATATTCATTAATGTTTTCTATTCTAATAATAGTTGTGAATTTATTTTAATAATTGTTACTATTAACATCAAGTTGTATGTGGCTGCAATTTGAGATGTATTTGTTTTAGATGTATAGGTCTGGGTGGCTAAAGAGACAAAAAAAGGAATAAATTCACACATTTAAGAACTAAAGTATTTAAAAAAAAAACTAAGAAATTTATTGGGGTATATTTGGATTTTAAAGACGTCACAACTCTCAGTAACATTGTACGCTTATTTTTGCTAATCTTTAAGGCTAGCTGGAGGACTCCGTTAACATAATCATTACATACTGTTTAGCCATTATTCAAATACATTTTTGCAGTCTTGTCTTGGTTCTGTGTGTTCATGACGAGACCCTCAAAAACATCTCCTCAATGTCACAGCGAATTTTCCAGTTGAGATAACCAAGAGACCTGGCTGGCTGCTGAGACTAACCACAGTACTCACTCTCACTGCCTTACACACTAACACGCACACACAAAGTACATGCACACAATCATATTCTATTGCAAAGGTCAGTGGTGAGTGAAGAGATTATATTTGGACATGTTTGATCCGTGGTGGTCAAGGGTGTTACTGATGTGGGGTATTTGAAACTCAGTCTCTACCTTCAGCATAGCAGTACAGTGGAGCATTTGTGCAAGAGCTGAAATCTCACCAAATGTGCTCTGTTCTTATTACTGTCTATTGCATACATTAGAATTGGGAAGCATTTTATTTTTAAAGTAAAGGTTAGGGAAAAGTCATTTGCAGTTTACTCTAAAATGCATGATTATGATGTTGTGGTTTAAAGGAACACTATCATGCATATACAGTCTTTCAGAATTTCACCAGATCATGACTAGACCTCTTCTGTGGAAAAAATTTTTTTTCATGAGTATGGCATATTGCCATCATAAAACTCCAGATTTTCCATACGCAATTGTAATTTATATAGGAAAATTCACATTTTATATTACATTATAATGCAGTTCTAAGTTATTTATATTATAATTTATAGTGTTTTAGAATTATGCAAAGTAATTATGTATTAGCCTTTCAGAACATGCAAGCATTCATTCATTCATTTCACTTCGTCCTTAGTCTTTTTATTTACCAGGTGTCGCCACAGCAGAACGAATCGCCAACTATTCCAGCATATGTTTTACACAGCGGATGCCCTTCCAGCTGCAAACCAGTACTGGGAAACACCCATACATTCACACTCACACAAACCCACACACACATTCATACGCCACAACCAATTCTGCACCCGGAGGAAACCCATGCGAACACGGGGATACAGAACTCCACACAGATATGCCATCTGACCCAGCAGGAACTCGAACCAGTGACCTACACTTGTTGTGAGGCAACAGTGCTAACCACTGAGCCATTGTGCATTACTTAAGTTCATTTAGTTAAATACATTTTTGTGATTGGCAAACACGTACGCAGCCGGCAGTGTCATATAAGACAATAAGATGCATTGAGTGATAGTATTTTTCAGACATTACATTATACACTGGCAACGATGAATTCATTCAATTAAACTTAAATACTGCATACTTGATAAGATAAGTTAAGCTATCAGAATTCCAGTTACATGTTAGAAATTAGTATAGTAAAGTAGTAAATGCTTTATTAAGTTTATTCTGTTCTATTCTGCATTTCTGAGGTTTGCTTGGATTGGTAGGTTTGGGCTGCTGTATGACTTGGTGTTTTAATATGTAGGTCAATCTGTAGGGAAACCCACCATGTTGCCTCTGAATAATATATTATTGTGTGAGTATGTGTGTGGGTCAGTTTTGCCTACATTTTGAGCACACAAGGATAGTAAAACCTGTAATTTTTTGACTTTGAGCTGTTTTGCTTGATGTTGTGCACAAAACAATCTGCTGTGATAACCTCACAATGACTTTTCTTTAATTTATACACTTTTAGATGGTGCAACAATTTTAGTAGACCATCATATTTGTGATATAAGATTTCTATTGAAGAAAAATGTGAACCTGTGGTTAGCTTTATTAGGTTGCATCCAGGTTATTTAATTCCATATTTCATATTAAACAAAATCTCAAAACAAAATTTCACATCTAACAGTATTTAATTGATTGTAAATGACAACTGGCATTTAACTATATGTGTGGCATTTAACTATGTGTGTATATATATATATATATATATATATATATATATATATATATATATATATATGTATATATATATATATATATATATATATATATATATATATATATATATATATATATGGCATTTAACTACGTGTGTATATATATATATATATATATATATATATATATATATATATATATATATATATATATATATATATATATATGTGTGTATATGTATATATATATATATATATATATATATATATATATATATATATATATATATATATACATATATGTGTATATGTGTGTTTATGTATATGTATATGTATATATATATATATATATATATATATATATATATATATATATATATATATATATATATATATATATATGTATATATATGTATATATATGTATTCATGTATGTATATATATTTTTTTCTTTTTTTTTACAGTTTTTCTCAATGGATTTGTTTCATTTCTCACAACACTATTTACCTATTTACATTTGCACAACAGTTAATGCATTGCTCAAAACAATTAGTCATTTGTGCACATCATAGTAGCAGTTTCTCATTCCTTCCAACAAATTGCAAATGCTTGTGGACATGCATCAATTGCTTTCATACAACTCTCTGCTGGTTTATAACATTATCATTCGCTTATGTCATGTCAGTCAAAATTAACTAAACTTGTGAATGCTGAATAGTCATTCCATATCAAACTAATAACTAATTTCTTTACTTGAGTCATTACGTACAAAAATGTTGAACTAGTCAAAATCTGTCAAGCTAATTTTATAAAAAATGTTAAATCTTTTCTCCCTTGAACATGTCTTCTAAATTGAACAATTTCATGAATGATTTACAGACCTATGTATGTTGTAGGTTCAGTTCCAGTATGTTCTGCAATATTTTTTACAGTTGTGCACAGCTCAACCCAAAGGAAGTTTATGTTTGTTGTAAATAAGGGTGTATTTATTCTTTTGCACAATGCTGTAAACAAATTAGGATTGTAAACAGCACATGCAGTAAAATGTGAAACATGCATATTCAGTGTCTTGTACTCAGATACCTCACTAAATGCAGTGATGTCTGACTTTACTGTAGTTTTCCAAATTGCTGTGCAAATAGTATATAGTGCTGCCTTGAGCAATTTTAGAGTGTGTTACCAAAATATGACTTTTTTGCATTGGAAAAAATGTCCAGAGTAAACTGTCATAATGAAAACATGACTAAGCCATTTGACTATCTTGTTCATAAGAAATGGTGTCTGGATTTTTCATCTTGATGACACTGACACTTCCATTGACATGAATACTTGCTTTTGAGGAATGATCTATCCATTTTGAGCAAGTGAGACGCTTTTGCAGGTTATCAACTAGGTTTTGCAGTTTGTACTAATTGTTTTGAGAAATGCATTAACTGTTGTGCAAATGTAAATAGTGTTGTGAGAAGTGCACCAAAGTGACCGAGAAAAACTGTATTTGTTTTTTGTTTTCTTTTGTGGAGTTTGCATGTTATCACTGTGTTTACGTGGGCTTCTTCTGGGTGCTCCGGTTTCCCCCACAGTCCAAAGACATGTGCTAGGTGAATTGGGTAAATAAAACTGACCTTAGTGTATTGGTGTGTGTGTGTGTGTGTGTGTGTGTGTGTGTGTGTGTGTGTGTGTGTGTGTGTGTGTGTGTGTGTGTGTGTGTGTGTGTGTGTGTGTGTGTGTGTGTGTGTGAATGAGAGAGTGTATGGGTGTTTTCCAATACTGGGTTGCGGCATGAAGGGCATCCGCTGTGTAAAACATAGGCCAGAATAGTTGGTGGTTCATTATGCTGTGGTGACTCCTGATAAATAAGGGACTAAGCCGAATTAAAATGAATAAATGTTTGTTTGTTTGTTTGTTTGCTTGTTTGTTTTTGATTCATTTAGCACTGCACTTAAGAAGCAAATATAATTCCTTTAAGAAATAATAAAGGTATTTTACCCTATTCATTCAGTTTTAAAAGATTTACATGATGAAGTATGAAAAGGGTACCGTGCATAGTGCTGGCTACTTATAACAGAAATTCAATAAATGGATAATGATAAAGCTGACTAAGCTTAATAGTCTCTTGTTATCCGTATTCACCAAATGGAATCCGGTCCTTTGTAATTATTTCCTATTCCTAATATCAAATCCACATTCAAGTCAAATGGCAAGAGAGGGCAGCAAATATTCTGAGATGCTTTCATTGTTGCTTTGTACTTACTTTTGATCAAACTTGAAGATATTTTGAAGATTTCAGTGCGGTCTTTTTGCCCTTGAATGCTAGAGAGGTGACCTGAGCATCTCCCCTGAGCCCGCGCACTGATTACTGAAGTATTCTGACTGGTTGCCATGACTACTGAAAACCTGCGAGGGACCAATACGCGGCGCTGCTCTCCATCTCACACATGAGCGCGCACACTCTATAGGCTGTGCTATAAAATACTCCTCTTCCCTGAGAAACAAGCGACGATTGGATGATGTCTGGATGAAGTCTCTATTAAGCTCTTGCCCCTCGCTTTCTCGACGTGCTCATCCTTGCTTTCTCGCGCGCAAGCGTCGCGTCGGATTGAGTATGCAAAACGAACGCGTTTCCATCTCCTCCTCCTCCTCCTCCTCCTCCCGGAGCTGACACGGAGAAGCGTTTCGTCATGTGTAAAGAGACAGTTTTACCGCAATGCTATTTCAATAGCTCTCCAGCTCCGTACGAGAGCCACTGACCCAAGAGGAAAGGGAGGTGCCGCGCACTGGCATAGTCCATGCGCGTTCACGCGTTTATCTAGAGTCGGCTGAGCGGACAAGAACTGAGCGGAGCAGGTGTGCGCTTTCAGTCTGGATTCAGACCTCCTCTCTCTCTCTCTTCTCTGACTTTGATGGACTTACATGCGGTGTGTTAGCGTGTAACTGCGGTGGATGACTCCATATGCGTGTTTATTGCTCAGGGTAAGAAACGCATGTTTCACGGTCACACACTGACTGAATAACAGTAGTGCAGATGGAATAAGCAGAGTTTGAGGCTCATTTTAGACACACTCTAGAAACAGAATTTCAGACGCATATTTCAAAGGCAAAATTGAGAAACAAAAGTAGACTAGAAAAAAAGGTATTTCAGACGCAGATTCCGGAGACGGATGAATTTAGATTTCCGAGTCAAAGCATTCCAGAGGGACAACATTTAAGAGTCAGATTTCAAAGAGAGATGTTAGTGATGGAAAGCATTTTAGATGAACAATTTAAAAGCACATTCCAGAAACACATTAGAGAGATTGAAGAATTTTGTATATCTTTAACAGGAAGACTGTGTTTGTAAAGCAAAAGCTGCTGTGTTTATGCTGTTTGATGATCTCAGAATGTAGCTACATCTGTCATGTTGACACTTTCTCTCCATTTATTCTTTGATGCTTCTCGGTTTGCAGCATGGCATTTACAGTAGCACTGCTGCGCATTGAGATGGTGCTGCATTACGCTCCAGCTTCCTCTTAATATGTTTTGCTGGGTGATTGTGATGTGTTGTAATAGTTGACCCAACAAGTGTAATCAGAAGTGCTAGAATTGTGTCAGTTTGTCCTAATTCCGATGCATTTGGCGTGTGGATTGAGTTTGTGCAGAGAGTGAAACTGATTACCAGTAACTCAATCTAGCGTGACCTTCCTCAACAACAAAGAGCGCTTGTGTCCCAAAATCCTGCGCCAAGATCCTTTGGCTTAATTGATTAACATAACAATTAAGAGCCTTGTCATTACCAGCTCATTAGTGTGGTCCAGCGGCCGGTGGAGGTAATGGCCAACCTGTGTTACATTCTTATCGTGGATGATGGTCAATTGTAACGCTCTGGATTTATTACCCGTTAAAAGGAATATGCTATATCACAAAGCAGGAATTTTAGCATGTCAGTTGTCCACAATCATATTATTCAATCTTGAGTTTAAAGGTTTTTTTTATTTAAAAAAGACATACAGTCATGTCTTAGTACTCTTATTGTGTGAAATATATATTTTTAATATTTAAATGTAAATATTTATATCTTAAGAACTGTGAATTTCACATTAACTATATTTATAGAAATATTTACTGTTATATCAGTATCTTAAAGTGTTACATACTGTAGAAATTGGAGCTCACTATAAAAAATCAGGTTACATGTCCTGTAATGTTTTTATAGTCCATTCTGATGAGTTGACGGTGGCCCGGGGACGCAGTGGCCCACTGTTAAATTGTTACAGAACAGAGAGAATGGAGGTCTTTAATTCTTTTGAACAAGATGGGATGTGTGATTCTGTGTGTATCGGATGATGTAATGGCAGTAAAGTGAAAGGCAGGGTGAATTTGTATCCATCTCTCTCTTTATCTGTGCACGATCATTTAAATACTGTTCATATGGGAGAATAACTGGGGAAAGAGCACGCCAGGTAAAGTACTCTCACCACTGACCTCAAACGTACAGTAATGCATTGGTCTCAATTTATCAATAAATCAATTTGACTAACTTTTATAAGGAGTTTAATTGCAATATCACTTTGAAGTAGCACACATTAAAAAGAAATCTTCCACTGCTTCCTCAGAATTAAGGAGTCTATCAGAAGCAGCTCTATAGAGGCAAATGAACCTCTTTCTGAAATTACTGGACATTAATACCTCATCATTCATATTTAATGCAGGCTTTATGGCTCCCTCTCAAAGTTTATGAACTAAGTGTGTGCTGTCTCTAAAACTATATTAAAGGGGTCATATAGTAAAAAACAGATTTTTCCACGTTTAAGTGCTAAGGGGGACCCTGTGCATTTGCCAAACTAGAACATTTGACAACCTTTTGATAAGCCTTTTTTTGTAAGCACATTCATTCACAGTTCACTCGCTCCACTAGTGACGTAGGAAGATAAATTTAATCATAATATTACCACCTCTTAATCTGCATATTTTCACCCACAATGCTGCTGTATCATTCCAAAGTCTGTGCCAGAAAAGAAACTATACACATGTTCAGTGATTGGATGTGATAAGGGAGATAAGAGAGTTGCACAGGCCCTTGAAAATGTCTTTGGGGGCCCCCTAAATGTAATGGCCCTTAGAATCATCCTAACTACCCCCCCCCCCCCCTCTCCCCCCATCACTATACCTAAGTGATTTTAATTTGGCAATTCCAAATCTCTCAAGATCCCAAAATGTAGCAGATATGATGATTGACTCAGATATAGTAAGATATATGAACTCCACTTTTATACAAGGTTATTTTCTGTGCAGAAATTGTGCCGCATGCCAGAATTTAGTAGAGTGTAGTGAATTTTTGAATCCGGCAACAGGTAGAAATGTTAAAATAAAAACCTGCATTACCTGCTCTACTTTTAATGTGGTCTGTATGTTAAAATGTCTGTGCCAAAACATATATAAAGGGAAGTCATCACGTCAGTTGAAGTTGCGAATTAGTGAACATAAATCAAGAATACAATGACAAGATAGATGTCGGCAGTAACAAGACATTTTATAGATTTCAGACATGACGTTAAACAAAGGTAATCTGAATAAAAGATTATTACAAAGAGAAGCGCTCTGAATTCATCAGTTAGAATCACTTACACCAAGAGGAATAAATGAGGAATTTGATCTTTCTGTGTTTCTTTAATGGTTTATTATTTGTCTAAAATATTGTGAATCATGGATTTTGAATATGTAATTATACAAATAATGAGATGAAAATCTATTTTTAATGTTTTTGACTGTCGGAATTTCATTGCATTGACTTAGACATGAATAAGTGAATGATGATAGTTGATATGTTATGGAGATAATGCTTTTACAGGCGAAGGAAAATATTGTTTTGTGGTTAATTACACTATATTGAAACGAAAATGAGATTGTTTTTAACTATTGAGTGGTGGTCCACTCATAGTACCCCACAGATCTTGTCAAATGTGCCCCTATTTGGGTGTTTTGTCCCTTTAAAAACAAACAAGCAACTGATAAGAGGAGCCTTTACATGATATTTTGACATTCCAGAAACAATAAAACAAGCTAATTTCATGCAGCCAAAATGTCAGAAATAACAGTAGCTAAGAACATTCTTACAGTACTTGTACAGTATGTACTAACATGTAACTGCTCTGTTTCTACTGTATGTACTAGTCTTAGCAAATTAACATTAGAACACTACCGCAACTTTCTTATCTTATCTCCCTTATCACATCCAATCACAGAACATTTGTATGGGTTCTTTTATGGCATAGACATTGGAATGGCACAGCAGCATTGTGGGTGGAAATATGCAGATTAGGAGGCGGTAATATTAGGATTAGATTTACCTTCCTACGTCACTTTAGGGGAGCTAATAAACTGCAAAGGAACATGTTTACAAAAAAAGGCTTATCAAAAGTAAGACTGTTGGACTTTCATTGCATTGACGTAGACATGAATAAGTGAATGACGATAATTGAAATGTTATTTTCCTGTGCTATAGAGATAATGCTTTTAAAGGTGAAGGAAAATAGTTCTTGTGTGGTTGATTACAGTATTGAGTTGTGGTCTAACTAATGACGTAATGTGATTGACTTTGGGATAAAAGAATGGAGTGAGAGGATTGTGTCGCACTGAGGAAGGCATTGTGCCGAAACGTCTGTGTTTTGTATCCCCTAAGAATGTAAAATAAAGCTATACAAAGTAGTTATTTAATGAGTGTGACTCATGACCTTCTGAATAATATTATTAACTAGATTAACTCACCAGAAAATTAAAAAACTGCAATCGCGCAGTGCAACCTTCATTACTTTACTTTATATGAGTGGACGGACACAGACATTTGGGGAACACCAGATATGTTATGAAAATTGGCGTAATATATCACCTATAAATTACAGAATGTCATCTTTAGAATTATGCAGACCAAAGCATCGCATGCAGACAGACTGACACATGCACCTAGTGCTGTGGTGTCAAAAAGGCGTGAAGGTCTAAAGAAAGCATCTCTGTGAACTCAACGCTGAGTGTTTGTGTGATGAGATCTGCATGCCTGAAGCCAAGGTGCCTGTGTACATTTGTCTAATGTTACTGGGTAGAGATCCCGAGAATAGTGCTGGATAAAGATTGTTTGGTGGACAGAAGCCCACCACAGTATCTCTTTAGAACTGTGAAGCTATTGAGACATGGGGAAAGCTCTGATCTCATTACTTACAGAGCAATCTGCAGCTCTGCATCCTGATAAAAAAAAAAACTTGATCTAATGCAAGGTTACACTCTAAAGAGTATGGAAATGCATTTTGCATGAACCATACGGTATAGCTTACATTGAAATATTTTTGATTTTATGCTAAAAACTGAAAGTTGGTGTTAGATGATGTTCATTTGATGTTCGGAAATGTAATTTAATTATTTAATTTAATTAATAAGGCAGTAATAATAATAATTAAGCCCACTTTATATTAAGTGGCCTTACTCACATTTAAATTATTCAATTGTTTTTACATTGTATGTTAACTTTTATTTTAAAGGTCATCTGCACTTAATTATTTTTTTATGAATTTACTTAATTACATTTAGAATTATGGTATTAACCCATTCCTTACATCTTAAACCATCCTTAAACCTACACATATCACTTAACCTGTGCCTAACCTTGCCCATATCACAATAGCACCAAATGTATTGTGCAATACAATATGAGCACAAAGCCATTTAATATACAATGGGACCATTAATTGTGTTGTTGTTATTTTATTCAATTTCCTTCGGCTTGGTCCCTTTAGTCTTCAGGGGTCGCCACAGCGAAATAAACCACCAACTTGTCCAGCATATGTTTTACTAAGCGAATGCCCTTCCGGCTGCAACCCAGTGCTGGAAAACACCCATACACTCTTATTCACACACATACACTACGGTCAGTTTAGTTTATTCAATTCACCTATAGCGCATGTCTTTGGACTGTGGGGGAAACAGTAACACCCGAAAGAAACCCACATGAACATGTGGAGAACATGCAAACTCCGCACAGAAATGCCAACTGACCCAGCTGGGACTCGAACCAGGAACCTTCCTGCTGTGAGGCCACAGTGTTAACCATTGAGCCTCCTGGTCACTGGTTATTTTATTTTAATCAGAAGTATTCAAATATTTAAGTTTAAACAAAATGGTTACAATGTAGTCTAATTCATTAATTCATTCATTCATTTTCTTTTCAGCTTTATCCATTCATTAATTTGGGGTGGCCACAGCAGAATGAACCGCCAACTTATTCAGAACATGTTTTACGCAGCAGATGCCCTTCCAGCTGCAACTCATCACTGGGAAACATTCATACACACTCATTCACACACATACACTACAGACAATTTTAGCTTACCCAATTCACCTATACCACATGTTTTTGGACTTGTGGGGGAAACCGGAGCACCCGGAGGAAACCCACACGAAGATAGGGAGAACTTGCAAACCTCACACAGAAATGCCAACTGACCCAGCCGAGGCTCGAACCAGCGACCTCTTTCATGCTATCCACTTCGCCACCGTGATGCCCTGCAGTGTAGTCTCATTTTTATCATTAGTTAAGTAAGCAATGTTTATAACAGCGTAGGAAGTGTAAACAAATTATTACTAATATTTAAAAGACAATATACCAGCGTCTGTCACCTTTGCAAATGAGTATTTCTCATTGAGAATTGAAATAAAAATAAAATAATTAGCATGAAGTTTTTGCTACACTTGCAGTGGTTTTGCTAAATCCAGAGGAATGAATTTTATTGGCTCTACACTCCGTTTTCCATCCCTAAAAGTAGTGCTGCCACAGGGCAAAAGGCAGTGCAGTAGCGGACCCACAGATATATGATTATACATGTTTACTTAACAGCAACGCTTTTTATAACCTCTCACTTGTCGTGTCAGTAATGTCAGCTGGTATTCAGTGTGATAATGGATTGAGTGTTGAGATGGGTCAGCAGAGGTAATGTCTGTCCATCCCATCAGCTTTGTGGTTGAACATGAGTTTGTCATATAACAGTTTGGTACAGTTTAATGAGAGAATGGCAGCACAGCTGTGTGGATGTGTGACTTATCAATGCAATGAGAGATCTATCCGGAGATAGTATTTGGGAAAGTTCACCCAAAAATGAACATTGTGGCACCATGCACTTGTTCCAAGCATGTTTGAGTTTCTTTCTGGATGCCAACATTTTTAAAACTATTTAAAATATCAAAATAATGAAACTTGAGTTATTAAACCAACACAGGCAACCAACCCCATATACATTTCTGGAGAGCGCGAATTATGTAGCCAGAGCTACGTATGGTTGCATTTCGTCTTTAAAGCAAATGGTACAGGCATGGATTTAACCAATAAGTAAGGTAAGCAGCCGCTTAGGGCCCCAGGAAATCTGGGGGCCCACAATAAATATCTCAAATTATAAATTATCGCTATAAACTATCTATCTATCTATCTATCTATCTATCTATCTATCTATCTATCTATCTATCTATCTATCTATCTATCTATCTATCTATCTATCTATCTATCTATCTATCTATCTATCTATCTATCTATCTATCTATCTATCTATCTATCTATCTATATATCTATCTATCTATCTATCTATCTATCTATCTATCTATATATCTATCTATATATCTATCTATATATCTATATATATATCTATCTATTTATCTATATATATCTATATCTATATATATATAACATTGTTTTCTACTATATTTTGTGTGGTGAGTTAAACAAATATAAATTTAACGTAATTAAATATTATTTAATATACAATAAAATATAGTATTATTATAATAATTTAATGTTATGTAGTATTAATAATAATAATAATATCACAAAATAAAGTATCCATCATAGAGCAGTTCAGCAGTCAAATTTAAAAAAAAAAATTGTATTTATTATTTTTAGTTGTAAATTCATTTTAAGAAAACGGATAATTTAAAATGTAAAAGTTGCTGTATTTAAATGATGTATGATGTATATAAATAAAATAAATAATAAATAAAAGTTGAAAGGGTGCATTTCAGGACTTTGCCCCTACAGCTGGAATTGCTTAGGGCCCCAAAATCACTGAATCCACCTCTAAGTACATGGCAGCATGATGCTGCGAACAGATTCCACTTGCCTCTGTGTGGATGACTTTACCGTTGCTACCAGATTGCCCAGTGGCATGTCGCATTCATTGGCGGACTTGAGGCGCAGAGAGGAGTTGATCGCGATCATGTGGTTCAGTCAGTCAGTCAGTCAGTCAGTCCACCTCTGGTGGATTTACATGAGAACAGAAGGCACGAATGGCACTTGCGAAATAAATTTGAGATCTGAAAACGTGTACACAATAGCCTCTGGTGGATTTGTGAAAACAAAAACTGCAAAATAATGTAGCTCCTGGGATGTATTTCTGGAGCTCCAGAAATTTGTATATATAGGGGTACGTATCAATAATAAGCCTGGGTTTCATTTAAACAGAACACCAAAAAAATGAACATTCATTCACTATCTTCTTAAATTAACTATGGATTTTTTATGCACAAACTTTTGCAAAGATTATTTCAGTTATAGATATATACTGTACCTTTTAATATGAAATTTATACAATTTACATACTATGTAATATGTATGTATTACATATGTATGTACTATGTAATATCAGTATTTACATGATATTTTTCATTTTTGCATTGATTATTTCTATTGCTCTTATGTGTAACTTGCTTTGGATAAGACCATCTTCCAATTTTTCAGTGTTTACATTAAACAGTATGTGACCCTGAACCACAAAATTAGTCATAAGTGTCAATAATAAAAAAATACATAAATAAAATATGCATTATCTGAAAATAAATCAATAAATATATAAATAAACTTTGCGTTGATCTATGGTTTGTTAGGATAAAACTATAATTGGCCAAGGTGCAACTATTTGAAAATCACCTTTAAAAATATTGTCAAAAAATAGAGCAGTGCAACATAAGACCATATTCGTTCATTCATTCATTCATTTTATTTTCAGCTTAGTCCCTTTATTAATAAGGGTCACCACAGCAGACTGCCAACTTATCCAGTTTTTTTTTATATTATGTTTTACACAGCGAATGCCCTTCCAGCCGCAACCCATCACTGTTTTAAAGAATAAATTCAGTATATTGTTTTGCAGGAATTACTTATTTTTTATTTGCTACAAACTTCTCTGAGTTGACAATATATTTACAGTTAAATGATTTTGTAAAGAAATGTATTCTCTAGTAAATTTATATTCTTGTAAAACCTGCTTGTACAATCTTTATTTTATTTACAACTTAAGGAATCTTTAGTAAAAAAAAAAAACACTTATTTTACAACTTTGAACAAAGTGTGCCTAGCAAAACTATAAGATTAAAATGTTTTTTTAATTGTATAATATCAAGTTAAATTAAAGTTCAACCCACAATGAAAACAACTGATTTCCATTACATTATGATTGTTTTATGATTGAAGATGCGTGCATAGCATGTGAGGTTTAAGCTGTGTCACTGTATCATATTCTATTCTGAACAAACGATGCAAATTAGCATAAATCAGTGGATTAGGATCAGCTTTCCTCTTCCCCATACTTTGTTGCGTTTTATCTGCATGATCTCTCCTCTAGAACAGCTCTCGTTTGTATTGTTCCTGAATGTAGTTTTATCAGAGGCTACTGGAACATTTTCTCAGCATTACATCATTGCTGTGCTTAGTATCAGTTTGCAGCTTGTTGCGATAACGCGGTCATGTCTGGCATGTCCAGGACCTGTGATCACAGCCTTTTTCATGAAGCACTGACCGTCGTATCAGAGGTCATTACATCCATCACTTCTGACTAAATCTTAGTTTGACTGTGTACGAAACTACTCTCTCATTCACTGTTCCTATAACGTGCATGGCAGTATAGGGTGTCAGTAAAAAGAGAACAATAATGAATGAGCAAATTCAGATGTGAGCAAATTCAGCATCAATAAATAGCACATGCCACCTGTCCAGGGGTGCGTTTCCCAAACAGCTATGTAAATTGCTGTCATGGTATGGGGCATTGTTGTGGAATCTAGTTATTCATGATTGTTCATGTTTGTCGCAGATACATTGTTTAGAACTGCGATTATAGACCCTAATTACAAAGTTTGAGATCAAAATAATGTCAGATTTTTCCTGAAAATAACAAATATCCAATCACTTATATTATATTATATTATATTATATTATATTATATTATATTATATTATATTATATTATATTATATTATATTATATTATATTATATTATATTATATTATATTATATTATATTATATTATAATATACAATCGCCTCACAGCAAGAAAGTCGCTGGTTTGAGCCTCGGCTGGTTCAGTTGGCATTTCTGTGTGCTCCGGTTTCCCCCACAAGTCCAAAGACATGTGGTACTGTATAGGTGAAGTGGTTTAGCTAAATTGTCCGTAGTGTATGAATATATGTGTGGATGTTTTGTTTCCCAGTGATGGGTTGCGGCTGGAAGGCCATCTGCTGCGTAAAACATATGCTGGATAAGTTGCCGGTTCATTCCGCTATGTACCCGCTATAATACCCCAGATTAATAAAGGGACTAAGCTGAAAAGAAAATGAATGAATATTATATACAGTATGATGCTTTACATTTTACATTTAATAGCAAAGAGAGCAAAAATATGTGCTAAGTGCGGTAGTTTTGCAAACCATGAAACACTTTGCTCTGGCGACAGATTGTGTTTTCAAAAGCAACAAGAAAAAAATGCAACGCAGATGATCGTTTTACCACAATTTCACATTTTAGCTGGTTTCTGGAGCCATCCAACCCAGTCTGCTTCATATGCAAAAAATGATACTGTACAAGGTGAGCTACCGTGCAAACTGACCTCTTTGGAAAAGCCATCCATATGTAGATAAGTGGCCAATGTGAACACATTTGATTATGTAACACATACACATTACGTTTTTTTTGTTCTATGTTTTTGGTGCTGCACAAATGCATTTTTTTATTCATCAATATTATGCCCCTGTAAATGTTTGTGTAGAGTGAAAATGAAGTTGTTGTCATACTGCATCATAGCAATAATTTTTCCCAGAAACATATAATGACTGTAGCAGTGCATGTATTTGAAATTTTGCAATATTTTAGCCCTGGGCCAAATGAGCCTGTTGTGTTTATTTACTTTTATTTGTTCTTAAAATTTAAATCTAACAGTACATACACTAGAAAATGAATTCTTTAAAATGATAATACATATTACTATCAACAGGAACCTAGAGGTATATGAACATATGTTATTTAAACAACATTTTTTCAGGGTCCCCCAGTTGATATACTGTAAAACGGGCGTAAATTGTGAAAAGTTTCAATTTTCATTGTCTGCCATATTAGTTTTAGTCTTTAACACTGTTTCAAATTAGATTGGGGAAATTGCACTTCAGTGAGAATGTATTGGATGCCCACTCAAAAAAAAAAAAAAAAAAAAAAAATCTGGTTAGATTATGGCTGTAAGAATAAATGTAGGGATTGAAGTCATTCACTCAGAATTCAAATCTCTAGAAAATGGCCAACACCTGAGGTATAGTGCACTATGTAGTGTATAGGGAACAGTTTCTGAGATATCTTTTGGCTGATTATATAAAGCTGATGTTTTCTATGATGTACCATATATAATACAGGTTTGAATATTAATAAAAGGTTGATTGTTTTGAGCTAGCGACTTAGCTGTCTTGTTTTAACTGCGTTATGGTTCAACAAATGAGATTAATAATTATTAATAATAAACAATTATTAATAATTGTTTGCCATTATTATTGGGGTAATTGGTAAATGTGGATGATACCCTTAGCAACTTAAATATTAACTACATATAAGTATAGTATATTGATTTACACTGTTTATTGACATTTTCAATCTCATGCTGTGCCACAAATCTTTTTAAAATAAATGTTCATGCTGAAAGATAATATGTATGTGTGTGAGAAAATGTCACACAGTGTAATAAATGACAGCACACAGTTCTTAGTCTCCATCAGTCTCTATCACTTCAAGGACAACACATATATTTAATACACAAATACACTTCACTAAACATGTACACGTAGACATCACCTATACATGTATACTATATTACTATATGCTGGTTATGCTTATATAATAACTTTAATTAGTAACTAGTAGCTTTTAACAGTTAAAGTTATTAGTAGTAATGGTAGTGACCTTAACTTTTCTGAATTTGATTGTAAAGCTGCTTTGAAACAATAATTATTGTCAAAAAAGTGCTATAAAAATAAATTTGAGTTTAATTAAATTGAAGAGCATTGTTACTGTCACGATCACCAGCGATCTACTACCTGAGATCGCTGGTAAACACACTTACATTCAAATGAACTACAAATTCGCCATGTTATGGACTACAACATCCAGTCATACAACACACACAACCGGTTCCAGATCAAGACTGATTACACTCTCACAGCTGAAGCTGCTCAAGGACTGATTAATGGACAACATAAGGAACACAAACACTGTTGCTGAGTCTTGTCTACTGTTTTAGTGACACTACAATGCGTTTCCTTTGTCGTGTTTTTGATCCTTTGCCTTGTTTATTTGTTTCATCCTGTTTACTGCCTACCTTGTGACCATCTGCCTGTTAATTGACTACGACTCTGGATTGCCCTCATACATCTGTTTGCTGGTTACACCCCTGGTTACAGTTACACCTGCATATTGCCAACATTTATTTCACTGTCAAGAACTACAGTATTTGTCTAGTAGAAGGACAGCATTTAATAATGATATGTATGTATGTGTGTATATATATATATATATATATATATATATATATATATATATATATATATATATATATATATATATATATATATATATATATATATATATATTATTATTATTATTTTATTTATTTATTTATTTATTTTTTGTCTGTAATTTGTGTTTTACTGGTCTTTAAAGGGCCATGAAACCCCCCTCTTTCGGTTCAAGTCTACCTCGGAATAAAAAAAAATTGCTTCGAGATGGCCGTGGAGCTCTGCGAGCAGAGGGAGGAATGGGCGTGGCTGGCAGAGCAGGGGAAAAAGAGGGGAGCGAACATCTGTTGTCAGTTGGCTCACAAAATGACCCATGATTTTATAGTTTACAAAGTTAAAATGCAAAGAAATATACAGTATGTAATTTATTGTCCTGCTACATTTGTTATTTGTAATTTCATATACATTTAACCACAATTTGTTATCATTATAAAGATAATCATGTTAATATAAACACTATAAATGAGGAGGACTTCGTTCCTCCTCAATCCCCAGGTCTGAATGCAGACACAGTGGACAGTAGTGCAGCAGGTCTCTTGCCCAGTCTATTCAAACCATTAGCCCTGCCGGTAATCTGGAGGATTTTAAACATACAGTAGGCGATCACGGCAGCATGGATATAGGTGACGTGTCTGAATGGTAATGAACTCAACTGATAAAAGACAAAGTCTACCATTCTTCAGTTCTCGGACAGCTTTCCCAACAAAAATGCTTGCTGCAAACCAACAGCTTTGCTGTGTTGGCCCTGACCGAATTGCTTGAAAAAACATGCAACAAACCCTGTGGATCATAGAAACAAACACATATGACCCGTGCCCTGTGCAATCTCACTCAGTCATTGGGTCTCACAGCTTAGCAGGTCCGCCTTGCCTTTAGAAAGCACGTGTTCTCATGAATAATTAAGAAGCAGGGTCTTTTCATAGGATAAGAAAACTCAGCTGTATGAATAATAATGAGAAACCAATGCGTCATCACTCCACTAGCAGATTCTCGCCCCAAAAATGATTTTTAACCAGAAAGATGAAATTTAGCTAACAAAAGCTCAAGATTATCCAGTTTTCCCCACAATTAAAACTGACAGGTGCTAACGTTGTTCTAACTCATGCTCAACACACACAAATCTGTCAATTTAAAAAGAGTGTCTTAAACCTTTAACACCCCTTAGCTTTGAGCATGGACTCTTGTATGTTATATCACACCAATTAAACGTGTATATACTCAATATGCCTCAATACGCCTCAATATGTATTCATCAATTCAGTTTTGTCTTCAGCTGACAGTTTCTATCAACAATTTGAATTTGGATTTTTAATAGAAGTCTTTATTTTTTACACTGTATGCCGGGGCAGACTTAACCAATAAGCAAGATAAGCTGCCTCTTATGGCCCCAGGAAATTAGGGGCCCCGACCAATGCCAATAAACCTATATTAATCATATAGCTCTTTTAATAATTTTCGATCATGTAAAACCTGTGTATAACCATTAAGATTTTAACATTATTACTTCTTTTCTAATCGGAGGGCCTTCATGAATAGTGGAACGTTTGTTAGCTTGTTAAGAAGTGTCTGTTCAAATAAAAAAAAATTCCACCGATTCACAAACAGCTATTATTTAAATAATGGTGAAAAGATTATAGAGTTGAAAATGACAGTGCTGTGTGGCTTTGCTGTCGCATCTTTGGTAACTGGTCTAATATGTTCAGTGGCAATAGGTACAATTTAATTTTACATTAAGAAGATAAAGCTTCTATTTTAATTATATATTTAACATGCTGTTTATTTACAAAAATAATAATACTAATAATAAATAAATCTACAGAGGAAAAATATCTATAGAGAAAGAGAATGTTTTGAGTTTCAATGAGGCCCCATACCTAGAATTGCTTTGGCCCCCCTAAACCACCAAGTCTGCCGCTGACTGTATGGATAAACATATTTCTGTTTATTTCTGTTTGGTTGGTTTCACTTGCTGATTTAGTTTTTTACAGCTGCTTAGTGCTTACAGCGACACAAAAACGGCTGCACTTACAGATTCACACAGATTAGCCGGAAGTTGCTTTCGTTCTTCATCAGCAGACAGCGTTTTGATGTAGTGATGTATGGGTCTCTTAAATGCAAGTCTGTAAATTAAGGCATGCACATTTCTCAAACAGCCCCCATCTCTGTAACTGTGGAATATCATTTTAGTTGTGAAGCAAAATTGCTTGACATTTTAGGGTGTTTTATGGCTTGTTAAATTTCCCTGAGGTCACTGAGCAGATTGTAGCGGATGTAAAGACAATGTGTCACAGATTCAGATGTGACAGGTGGAGCCATTCAGGCCCCAGAAAGGAACTTTCTAGCCACTACAGAAGCATGTCTGGCTGCCAAAACAGACTTATCTGATCTCCCACTCCACCTATTTTTTGCTATCCAACACCACTGGCTCTCAGAAGTGGTGCTCTGTCTGGATAGTAAGATTTGACAATAATAGCCTCAATACAAAATTGCATATTGGAAGTTTATCACTTATAAACACATTAAAGGGACATGAACTGTTTTTTTATATTTTGTACTGGTCTCTGAAGTCTATAAGGAGGTTTATAAAGTTTTAAATTTTGTGTCAAATAAGGTTTATATTGAGAACACAGATTTAGAAAGAAAAGGATTCTCTCTTTTACATATTTTGTCTACATATAGCATAGGCAAAAAAAAAAAAAAAAGGAAAAACCAATATGAAAATCATAATAATAAATAAAAACCCACCCACATAAAACTTATTTTTTTTAAATAAGGAACTTGTTTACAAAGACCTGTTTGAACCTGTCAGCGTATGATGACAAAGCATATTAAAACATTACAGAAATTGCAATGCATTATTCCACAAAGTTTTGCAGGGTAACAGATAAAAGGATGCCCTAATTTGTCAAATTGTTCGAGTTTTCTTTTCAAATAGTACCTAATTCACTCCAAATGTAAAATGGAGGTCATTTCTACAAGCCACGGTTTACATGTAGGGGACTCCTTTTTCTTCCAAAACAGTAGCAGTAACTTCTTGGCAGTAGTAAGCCACACCACTGTAAGTGTCACTTTTCACAACACTATTTTTTTTTTTTGCGCATTGGCTTCAATATAAGCTGTTTTCATGACTGATCTGAACGTTTTGAGTTCAAAAACTAACAGCATGTTTTTATAGTACCATATAATAATGCAAAAAAAGTTTCTCAGTTAATGACATTTTAATGCATAATCATATTTTACATTCCTTAAATGGATTGTTCACCTAAAAATGAAAACAATTTAGTTACTCTCAGGCCACAAAATGTACAGGACTTGTAGAACATTAAAGCTTTTACCAAAATCCATAGTCCTTAATGATATAGTTTTGATGCAAGTCTTTGGTCACCTGTTTTTTAGATTAAAATTAACCAGCCCAATATTACAAAGAAACTTTTTACTATTTTATGTATTGTTCGAAAAAGTGGCTAATTTGTACAAATTCATTCAGTCTAATTTGCTCAACAATATACTAAAATTTGCAAATGAGATTGCACAAACTCATATAAATGATTTATATTTAAAAAATTGTATGAATTAGGGCTAGTTTGCATTGAACATACAAAGAAGTCCAAAACTATCACCATGGCTCATGATAATACTCTTATGGTCTTATGAATTGAAATGATTGGTCTGTACAAGAAATTGAGCATGATTTATTATATTATTAGCTTTGGTCTGGGCAAACAGTTCTCATCGCGCACTAATAATATTGTAAATAATTTTACATTTCTTACACAGACCAATCGTTTCATTCATAAGACCTCAGTGTATTATCAGGACTTGTCTATTTGTTTATTTTCCTCTCACAAATGGGTGACCACTAACTTGCAACATATGAATGACCAAGGACCTCAGATTCAGCTTAAAATCTTCTTTAATATTCTGCTGACAAAAATAAAGTTACATACAGTACATTATCAATGGCCAGAGGGTGAGAAAAGCAGAAAAGTGCCATGCTGACATTTTTTTGGCTAACTCGTGAAACTTTTTATCTGTCTCTCATGCTCTTTGATTTCTGCCCATCTTGTTTTCTCTTGTTCTTATGCTGATCACACACTTTTTATCTTGAGTGAAAGGCATTGTCTCTTCATGTGTCTGATTGCATCTCTGTTATGCCAAAAACTGACAGATAAGTGTAACGTTTTGCAGCATCAGCAGAGCAATAGTAGAGTGATTCTGACAATTAGAGAAGTATATTATGTAGTAAGTATAGTATACTACACATTTTCAGCACTGCACATATATTTTTTTTAGTTTTTGACAGGAGATTTTTGACATACACCTAGCAACTTTAAGTTTTGTGCTGCACTTATGTATGCATGTATGTTAAATTCTTTAAGTGAACTTAACATTATACTTATAGTTTACTATTTGGTATATTAGTCATGCTCTTTGATCTTACACAATATTTTTGTGTGCATTTTTGTTTTTATACACCGTATTTATAGTGTAAAATCAGATGTGGCCATTTTTTTACTTCAACATCCAAGCTTTCAACAATCAGCTGCTAGGCCTGTCACAATAATCAATATATCGACTTATCGTGCAACACTTGGAGATGACCTTAATAATTTGTGTCATTCCAATATATATTTACAAACTCACAAATGATGTTAAAGCCATTTTACAATGACAATTACATTCTACCTCACCAGTGTCAATATTTATAATTGGGCATTTACCTAATAGAACATTTAATAGTTCGATTAATAGTTTATGACGTGGCGGTTTCTCATTATTATTCATAGCTGAGTTTTCTTGAGTTTCCCTACAAAAAGACCCTGCTTCTTAATTATTCATGGTAGCACGTGCTTTCTGAAGGCAAGGCAGACCTGCCAAGCTGTGAGACCCAATGTCTGAGTGAGATCACACAGGGCATGGGCGTATGTGTTTGTTTCCATGATTCACGTGGTTTGTTGCAATAGTTTAATAGAACATTTAATAGTTCTGCAGTGCTCCGTATAACTGAGTACACCCCCTTTTGAAAATGAATATTTTTATTCATTTCACAGTGAATATAGGCAATGTATTTTGGTCCATTTAAACGAAACAGATTTATTAAACAGATATATTTATTCAATATAATATTTTAGTCACCAAACACATTTAGAAACTGTAAGATAATACAATTAAATTCAAGCATAATATTGCAAAAATAAATTATAACCTACAAAATTTCTAATAAATTCATAAAAAGTTTTTGCTTCTCTTAATTTTTCCTCTTTTTAAATTTGTATTTAATATTCTTCTATACCATATACATTTGGCTGTACTAGTTTTTGGACTGTTATCATAAATTATTTTATTAGATAAGCTCCAGATTTGGCTTCAGTACTGACTAATGTAATATATATATGCAGAAATATAATATTGTGTAGCTTCCTATTAAAAAAGTGAATTTAATAGATAGATTTGTGAGGGGTGTACTTATATATGCTGAGCAATGTGTATATATAATAGGTAATTTGCATTATTAACATCAAATTACAGAATCTAAATAACCTTAAAAATAAGTATTTTAAAGTGTTTATAGCTATTTGCATTATGCTGTTATATAATCATTATGTAATCAGTGGCATAAAATGATCTCAAAATGACAATAATATTGCTTATCGCAACTATTTCCATGTCAATATATTGCTCAACAAAATTTCTTTATCATATCAGGCCTATCAGCTGCTAATTATTTAAGCTGTACACTGTAAAAATTGATCAGTTACTTTAAAATGTAAGTATAACCATTGTCTTTTAGGTAATTTTTCATTAAAAAGTGAGTAAACCTGTTATAACTTGGTGATGTTAACTGAATTTTATAATGATCCACAGCGTTCATTTACTTACTAATTTTAATGCAACTAGTTAACAAATTTTTAGGTAAAGTCAACAAATTGTATTATGTATTATGCTGCTTGATGTTGCAGACAGACATTTGTTAGTATTTTTTTTTATATTTATTGTCATGATAAAGCAACCCTGGCTCATTCTGTAAACGAACCTCTATTTCTGGGGGGCCCCAAATACAAGCCAGGAGATTAATTTTGTAGTTTTTTTCAGAGGCTGCTGTGTATGCTTTCTGAGATCTTAAATTTCTCTCATGAGTGCCATTCGCACCTGTTGTTCTTGTGTAAATCCACCAGAGGCCACTGTCGACTGACTGATCGACTGACCCTTCCCTCCGTCTTCTTTAAACCCAACCAATAGTATTTTCACATTCTCACCCTGTTATTTACTTGTTTATTTTATTTTTTGGATTCTGTTTTTGTCTTACCCGCTTTCTGGAACCGTTCTTCACCGGACTTGAACCCTGTCATCGTGGTCAACTCTTCTCTGCGTCTCCAGTCCACTGACGTACATGGCGAGCTAACTGACAAACTGGTAACAGTGGGAAAGCCGTCCATACAGAGGTAAATGATCAGCTGTAAGCTAGAAAAGGAACTACCCCTTACGTTCGTTTTAAAAACGAAATGCAGCCATACGTACTTCTGGCTACATAATTTGTGATCTCCAGAAATGTATATAGGGCTACGTTTTCAGAATGAGCCTATGTTGCAACAAAGAGACTGGTTTGATGCACACACTGTAACAAAATGCTGGTTTCACACAATTCCTTCATGTTATCCCAACGCAAATCGATTAAGCAAACCTAATCAATTTTTACAAATGTAAGTGTATTAAACATAAAACAATTGAGTTGTCCCCCCAATAAACTTAAGAATTGTGTTGTTTCAACTCTTTTTAAATAAGTAGTTTCAGCGAACTTATTTTTTTGAGTGCATGTAGTTGTGTGATTTACTGCACTTTGTTATTCTTTCTAGTTATATATAGCGGCTAATGGACTAGAAGTCTCACACAGAGTCAGGAAATGTTTTGCTTCCACTTTTGTAAAAGAATGTGAATAACATTGTTCTTAGCTTATTGTTGAGTCTACTAGAGCCCCTTTTTACGGTTGGCTATGTACAGTTTCATCATTTATGAGCTTCCAGGACACTTGAATGCTTTTAAATAAGCAGTTAGTGAGGAGCTAATTTGATATCTGAGTGCTTGAATACAAAAAAGACAATGATTTTTTACACTTTTAAAGCATCATTGAATTCAGAATTAAAGAACTTGGATGCTTTTTAATGGAAAATGTTGTGAGTTTGGTGACTGCTGAGTAGGTCAGCACAGTGCAAGTCGGATTGCTGCAGTAAGTCTCACAGGGAGAATATGCAGCATTTCAGTCTGTGCTTCTGTATGTGAGGGATTTACTGTACACAGACACATTCATGAGCAGCTGAATGCAGTTGGAATCTACACCGAGAACACACTATAATACATGAATGTTTAATACATGAATGGTAGTTATAACATGATATAGTTGTGTTTTAATATTTATTGATTTAGATCATTTTATCTAGCATGAAATAATCTCTAAATCTACTGAAACTTTGATAAAATTTTCTAAAAACTTAAACTACAGTACATCATATTTGGTTACAGTCTACCTTGGAAGGGTTAAGTTTGAGTAGATTATTTTACCATCACTGTAAAATTTGAAATCTCAGCCATTTCCTCAAACTATCATTTGCAAAAATTAAATATCCACTAGATCCACCAGCAGTATTTGCTCTGCATTAAAGTTATTTCAAGTTTTGCAGATGATATTCTTTAGTTTTATGCCTGTGGTAATTATGTGTGAAACACTTACAGAGTCACTACACCCCTTGGTTTACTAACAACCCTATACACTTTCAAAACAATGATAAAAAAATACGTTCCCTATTTTTTTCCCTTGCTATTTTCTTAATAGACTGATGAATACTAAGTTGATATTTAAACAATGAACAATGGGGACTGTTATGAATGACATCCCAGAGCACTGAAGACTCATATACAATATTTCAAGTTTAATTTGTCAGCAGGAAAAGCTTTCTTTTTTCCTTTGTGTAGTTGACAGAATAAAGCCAGCATCAAAACAAGTTTGTGGTTCAAGCCCAACACTTTCCTCGAAATAGAACACAAAAAGCCAGCCTGCATTTCAGACCAGAGACTGTAAGGCTTTTCAAATAAATCTTTTTTTAAGAACCGTCTATATATGTGAAAATTCTTTGGTTTTATGAGATAAACTGCACATTATTTGTTGCACTTTTGAGTTTTCTAAATTTTAAGATGCAAGATAAACTAACTGTTTTACAAATTAATTAGTTTTAAATAGTCGCCTTGAATAGAATGCGATTTATGTAAGCATTTTTAAGCTATTTTAAAGAGCACCTACATCTTTTGTCAGCTGTTTGGACAGAACTGTGTGTAGGTGTTCACAGTAATATTGGGTTGATTATAAAGACAATAAGTCTCTTTTTTTAAGTTTCCTGACATTAAAATAGGATCCAAATTTATCCCATTTTGAGATTCACCGCAACGTGACATAGGAGTGCGCTTTGCCCGCCCACCGATTTGATTGACAGCTGTGTATTAACATGTCTCCATAGTAATGCTTATAATAATATCAACAAGACAGGACGTGCACAAAGCAACCCGGACTAAAAGATCTGTTCAGCTCGAGTTTTAAAGTTTAAAACAGTGCATGTTTGTAATGAATTACAGCGATTTTACCGTGTTTATCCCCACAGCCACATGTCAGAACAATTATAAAAGAAGACTGTTTAATCCTAGGTTGTGGACGTTAAATCATTTTTATTTTGTACATTAACATAACAGATATCCATACAGCAGTGGATAATAACGTGTATCCTGAGATATTTGCTGTGCAAAAACAGTGCAAAGTTAAATGTGCGTTCTGTGTGTGCATGTGTGTGTGTGCATGAACTTTGTAACGACATTGTGTGTGACTCATCGTTGCAGAAAGGCTTGAATTAACTCCACAACTAATACATCAAATAATCATTGGGAAAGTTCGTACTGTAGTATTCCTCACAAACATTACGTGAGATCTGCTTCCTTCATGTCTGTCACTGTGCTGTTTATCTGATGCAGCGAAGGCGGAGATTGAGGCACACTCTGCAGGCACATGGGAACGGTGGGAGGGGAGAACTAGCATTAAGGGCACAGGCAACAAAAACAGCTACATTTGAGTTCAGAGCAGAAAATTCCATTGTTCTGAAAGCTATAATAAATAATCTGATGGGTGTTTTGAGCTGAAACTTTACAGACACACTCTGGAGACACAAAATACCTATCTTAAATCTTGAAAAAGGGGTAAAATAGGTGCCATTTAAGAATTGAAGAAAGAAGGCTGCGTCGTTCTGTCTTGTGTGTCCGTGTGTGCAGGTATGTGCGTGTCTTTAGTCTGTCACCTTGACCTCATCACCTTTAAAGTACATAGAAACTGAGATATCTGATTGCATTACATGCACACGCACACTGCTCACCTAACATCTAATACTACATTGTTATCTTCCATTAACTCGCAGAATTCTCTTCCATTTTTATTGATTTGTCTGATAAGTATCAAATCCATGTTGTTTTGTCAATAAATGAAAAAAAAATGTTGCTAGCCCACACTAACACATAAGTTAACTTGTGTTTGTGTATGAGCAATTTAGGTAGATGGAAAGAGAGAGTGAGAGGATGTGTGTACCGGCTTTTATGTGTAATTTCCTTCTCTTCCTCATTCCTCTGTTTGTGTGTGATTTGTTTAAGTTCACTAGCTCTCACCACAACAAAGGCCTCAAAAGGGAACACAGAGAGTTTGAGTTTCAGTGGTTTGGGAATACTTGAAAACCTGGCTGAACAGGGCACACACACACACACACATGTTGGTATTGGTGGTTTACAAGTACATTGTAAAAAATAAAAAGTTTAGTTAACATAAAGGTTTAAAGCAACTGGCTGCAAAGAAATTTTGAGTATATTAAGCTTCAGTGGGTGAAGTTGTGGCAAATAATTTTTTTAAGTTGACTGAAAAGGCTGTTTTAAGTCAAGTTTACTTTATGGAATAATTTGGCACATATTAAACCACTGAAGTTTAATAAACTCAATTTCTTTGCAGCCGGTTGCTTTAAAATTTTAAGTTAACTTCAACTTATAAATTGTTTTCAAATCATTTGTATGAGTAAATTCAACTCTGAGCTCAAAAATATCTCCAGCTAACTTACAATTACAAGCAACTAATTTGTAAGTTATATTTTTTACAGTGTCATAGGCATAATGTATTTTATAATGCAAAATTCCCTTATTATCTGCCCCTTTGATTTGAATGTTTAATGGATTTGAATGTCAAAAGATCCTATTAAGAATTACATTAAGACCCCATTAAAATTTGAATTACAAGGACACATGTCCTCATAAACCACTTCAATATTGTAATATCTAGGTCATACCCATGTCATTATACAAATTTCTGTTCTTCTAAACCACCCAAACCAGTGTGCGCAAACACACACACACACACACTTTTTTTCAGAGTGTTTGTGGGGACATACCATAGCCTTTGCTAAACCGAACCCTCATTTAGTATTGATTTCCTTTTTCAGAACTGCGGGTCAACAATACTAGTTTTAACTATCCACGTTGGAATATTTCAACACAGGCTCATTCAGAAAACGTAGCCCTACTGTATATACATTTCTGGAGATCGCGAATTATGTAGCCAGAGCTACGTATGGCTGCATTTTGTATTTAAAACGAACGTCGACGGCAGATTTGAGATGCACGTTGACCTTGGCGATGGGGTTCGAGTACGGTGAACGGTTCCAGAAGGCAGATAAGACAAGAACAGAATCCAAAAAATAAAATAAACAAGTAAATAACAGGGTGAGAATGTGGTAAAATCTGAAAACATGGTCAAAATCTGTTGAGGGCTTTTCTTTTTCTGGATTGTTTTTCAAAGGACTGGGTTTATAGAAGGGGTGGGCCGGTCAATTGATGCTTTTTAAAATACTGTTGGTAGGGCTTAAGGAATGGGGATGGTGGGGGGATTGGTCGTTTGGCCAGTCAGTCAGTTAGTCAGTCGACAGCGGCCTCTGGTGGATTTACGTGAGAACAGCAGGCGCAAATGGCACTCGCAAGAGAAACTTGAGATCTGAAAAAGCAGCCTCCGATAGATTCACGAAAACAAAAACTGCAAAAAAACGTAGCTCCTGGGACGTATTTCGCGATCTCCAGAAATGTATATAGGGGTACGTAATCAGAATGAGCCTGTGTTCTTGTTAGTAAAACACTGTAAAACACATTTAGCTGCATAAATAGGAACATAATAATGTATTATTTAAGATTTATATTCAGATAATTATAAAATATGTCCTAACCCAAACATTTGTAATTTAATAAATACATTATTACCAGTCAAAATAAAACATTTAGATCAAATAACAAAATATGCACTATTTTTTTTTAAATATTGGTATACTTTTAATCTGCAATGATGAATTTAATTACTGACAATACATTTAAAACGTGACAAAGAATTTTAGAATGCAATGTTACAAGCATAATATTTTAAAATGCTGTTCTTTAAACTGTTCAATAAATAACAATGCCCAAAAAAGAGAATCACAGATACCACACAAAATAATAAACAGCACAACTGCTTAATAAAAAAAAAAGTTTCTTCAGCACCAAATCAGAATATTATTTGACACCGGAGGAATGCAAACAATTCAGATTTTCATCTCAGAAACATATACATCATATATTTTTCATTTATTTTTTAATGAATGCAGCAAATAATCTTTTCCCCAGACATTTCAGGTGGTAGTTTATCATTATCAGGAGAGGATGTATGCTCTCCAAACCCTTATAGAAATGTATTTTTGTAGATGATTGAGCATGCAGGCTTTATATTTAGACTCATCGTATCAGTGGAATTTAGACTGGAGTGGTTGGGTGACGTTATTCCCTGACTCAAGTATGATGGATGGATTGCAGGTGATTCTGTTCAGGCTTCCTCTATCTAGCCATTCCCTATGATTTAAGTAAACCCTATGAAGTGCACAGTGCCATCAAAAGACTCTTGGGAATTCTGAAGTATAAGTTACTAGAGTAGAGATTACATATATAGTACAAGCAGCCCTGGAAAAAAAATAAACCTTTACGGTGCTGTACAATGAAAATCTAGATGTCGGAAAAGCTGAATAATAAGTTGTAGTTTTGTGTGGGGAATTTGTTTGTGTGTGTGCGCATACATGGTGTGTGTGTGTAAATAAGAGATATTGTTCATGTTCCCACCATGAGCCTAACTCTTTTTGTGTTTTTTGTTGCACATAAACTAGCAATTAGTCCAATTAGCACTGAGCCCTAATGAAGTTTGCGCTGTGGAGTTGAGGAGTTGCTCTTTGCTAAAATGCCGCCCTGAAGGAACTCATTCATCTTACATAATCTTGCATGCCACAGGCTCTTGCTGAATTTCTCATTGCTCCGTCCTTGCAATTTATTTTTTCTGTCTCTCGAGCTACTTGCTACTTTCATCCTTTGCATCAACTGCTAAACTATATATCTATATATTTTTTTTCCACTGGATAATACAATTTAGTAAATTTTTAATCACACCAAATTCGATTTTTCAAAGTTCAAAGCTGTTCCTTAATTATTTATTTCATATTTGTCTGTCTGGCATGCTATTTGTTGTCCCCGAGCACCCTAATTCACTCAGTTTGTTCCAGAGGCATGAATATTTTGTCAGCATAGTGATGAGTAACAGTTTATCAAGATGAATATGTCATCATGCTTTACATGCTGTGAGGAAATGCTGCATTACATAATCAAATCACCCTACAGTACAGTGGCTTCATGAGTCCCCGCTGTGTGCTATACAGTGTGTGGATTATGTATGAGATTAAACAGTGTGCAAATCTCATTTCTTTTCTATTATATTCTATGAAATGGTTAGTTATGCTAATTGGTTAACATCTGTTTTATTCTTAATAGAGCACAATTGTCAGTTTTGTTAGCTATATTGTAGTTTAGGCTGGCGAAAACTGTTCCTTTAGGTTTTTAAATCTTATTGAATCAGCATTGTCCTGTTTTGTTGAGTCAAATTTATATGACAATGTCTGTGCATTAGTTTTAGGAAATAAAAACATAGCCATATTTTCATCATTCTGCATAGTGGTTAAACTGTAATAATGATCATTTTAATCAAAATTATTATAGATTTTTTTTGTTTTCTCTCTCTTTCATTCTATCAGAATTATTCCACTTTCTCATGTAAGCTTAAACTCATTGTTTTATCTCTGGTCCAGAGGTTCCCAAACTTTTCAGCCCCCAACCAAAATAACAATGCCAGGGACTTGCGACAACTCATATCCTCTGAGGTGGTTATAAGTATACAAACCTTGCATGCAACGGTGCACACACAGCAACACCAATAGGCCCGAGTCTATTCTTCGTTCAAATTTGGCGAGCGCCACTTGGAAATTATTAATTATGTGGGTGCTGTAAAGGTGTCAAAGTTTAACCTGGTTCCATGAAATCCATTTCCATGAAGACTACGTAATGGGAAAAAAATGTGCATGCTTTAATGTATCTACTAACTACTATTGACTTCTGTAAGTTATGGATAAAATATGGCTATACTAATAGTTAAATAAAATAAATTAGATTTTTGCTAATCACCAAGTGACCCCTCCACCCCTTTTATTATTCTACAGCCCCCTGAGGGGTCTCGACTCCCACTATGGAAACCATTGCTTTTGGTCTATAATCTATTATATGCTTTTTTTATTAAGTTAACCATAGGTCTATATTATTTATCTACCACAATTGCAAACAATTAGTCAAGAATCAAGATTATATTTGCATTTATTAAAGAGTATCACAATTTTGCTGCAGGAAACAAGTGGTTTAATTTTTGCAGTTGCCAGATGTTAAAAATTTAAAGCACATAGTATAAGCATGTAATATATTTGAATCTGTAATATGTTTTCTCCACTTCTCAATAAAAATAAAGAGAGATTTTAGTAAGTACAGTTAATCTAATCCAGTTTATATATAACATTTTACAAACACTTTTGTACTATAGTGTGCTGACAGTGTTCACATATGGTACTGAACATCCACCGAATATAGTTTAATGATGTGAAAAATCTGTGAGTTTACATACACATTTTGAAAATTATATGTGCATGAGGACATTATATATTTAATATATTTTGAAAAAGATTTATTAATGATAAATGCAGAATTAAAAATATCAGGTCTGTCACGATCATCATAACTCCCAGATCGCTGGATCTCACACACAAACACACATGGACTACAATTCCTCCATTAATGGACTACATATTCAGTCATGCCACACACATACTCACACCTGCTCCAAGTCTCTACTGATTACACTCGCACCACCTGAGCATTGTCAAAGACTGATTACAGACACTACTTAAACAGCACACACTCTCATTTCCATTGCTGAGTCTTGTTTTCTGTAAAGTGACATTATAACGCGTTTCTCCTAGTCTTGTTTTCCTGTGTTTTGACCTAAGCCTTGTTTATCCAGTTCTCTCTGTCTGTCTGCCGCCTGCCTTCCGATCTCTTGCCTGTTAAAGTGACTACGATTCTGGATTGCCTTTATACATCTGTTTGCACCTATGTTGACCTTTGCTTGCCTGACTTTGAATAAACCTGCATGTGGATCCTAAACCTCAATTGTCTCTGTCACTCCCCGTGTTACAAGGTCAAAGTATACATACATTTTATTTTTTTATTTGGTAGAATACATATGAATGAACTCTTTCTAATCAGTAAGTTGTTCGGGAAATGCATCCCAGTTTAACGGCAGCTGAGACAAAAACTATAATGGATGATTATTTTGGATTTAATTAGCTCTTTAAAAAAATCTTTTGGAACAGGAGTGTTTCATTAGCCTTTATGGTCTGGTTTTGTTTTGGAGATCATAAGGGTAAAGCTCCAGGGAAACAGAAGTGCCTGGTTGCAGTTAACTAGAATATTTGTGGTCAGTTGGGAAACCAAGAAAGCAATCTGGACCCAGCAACAGCTGCTGGTATTTAACCACCCAAAGTCTCCCAAACTCCCGTTCGCTACTCCTGACAACATTTTAAGGTATGAGGTTTTGACAAATTTCCCACTAAAACGTACCAAGCAAATATCTTGGCACTGTTTCAGGAGCAAAATGGATTCTTCCTTATTTGGATGGCTCTTGTGTTCAGAGAGACTCTCATTCAGATTTATGTTGGACATCTGGCTTGAAATGCACTTAGAATTGAACTGTATTTTGATTTAAGTGATATGTTTTTTGGTTGCTCACTGCCAAAATTGACTTTAATGTGAAAATAAATGTCATGTAACTCGCATCCAGAAATAGCTGCCTGACTTAACGCAGTCTGAAAATCATACAGATAGGTAAGTCTGGTAAAGCAGTTTATCTGTTGCTCTTTTCTTGTATGGCTTTAAATAGGGGCATACGCACTCACACAAACACACACACATACTCTTAAGTGCTGACAGTAGTTGAGTGTGTCCGCCATGGTGGCCATGACATGACCTTTTCTCTTGAAGAAAAAGTAGTCACCTTATCTCCATCCTATGTTTTTTGTAAAGGTCTTCTATTTACATACAAGTGTCTGTTGCCTCATTACAAACATATGCGGCAAATTTTACAATATACAGGTTAAACTAGCAAAATATATACAGTACATTTAAACAGACCTTATTTATTATCAGTATACCCACGCTGTAAAACCCAACATTATCAACTTTATCAAATGAAATGAGTTTAGTTAACTCAAAATTGACTGAAAGTTAATCCTACTCATTTGAAAAGAATTTTGAACTCGGTGTCAAAGGTAATGAGTTAACTAAATACCTCATTACTTCAACTTAAATGGAGTAAGTTCACAGTACTCATATAGATTAGTTTTTTAACTCAAATAGTTTGTTGCAATCAGTTTCCTCAAACGGTTTGAGTTGCCTTAACTTATTGGGTTTTACTGTGCTCAAATTGCTTCGTTTACTCAAATGGATTAAGTTTACAGTACTCATTAGAATCAGTTTTTGAACTTAAATAGTTAGTTGCAATCGGTTTCCTCAAATAAAAAATCCTTTAAATTCAAAACGTCATTTAATTCCTTTTATAAAATGGTCTTGTTTGCACTATATATAAACACTGTTTACTTTATTATGCTTTTGTATCAGTTAGGGCTGTGCAATTTGACCACTTTGTAAAACTCAATAAGTTCAAACCGATTGCGGCAAACCATTTAAGTTTTGAAACCAAATCATTTGAGTACTGTAAACTTATATATATTGAATCATATGCACTTATATTAAATGAGTTCATTTCGTCAAACATTTAGAGTATTAGTCATTTATACAGATTTGATAACTGAACCTAAAATGTTTGAGTTCAGTTTACTTCAACTATTTAAGTCAAACAACTGTTTAGCTACTCAAACCATTTGCCGCAATCGGTTTCCTAAAACAGTTTAAGTTGACTGAACTCAAGTGAATAAAGTTAGACAAAATACAGTAATGGTTTGCCGCAATCGGTTTCCTCAAACCATTTGCGTAGCTATACAGTTGTTTGGACTTAATTCATTCTATTAACTAAACACAAATAGATTTGAGGGTGTAACGGTGGTGCAGTGGGTAGCACGATCGCTGCACAGCATGAAGGTTGCTGGTTTGTGCCTCGACTGGATCAGTTGGCATTTCTGTGTGGAGTTTACATGTCGCGTGGGTTTCCTCCGGATGCTCCGGTTTCCCCCACAAGTCCAAAGACATGCTGTATAGTTGAATTGGGTAAGCTAAATTGGCGTAGTGTATGTGTGTGAATGGGAGTGTATGGATGTTTCCCAGTGATGAGTTGAAGCTGGAAGGGCATCTGCTGCGTAAAACATATGCTGGATAAGTTGGCGGTTCATTCTGCTGTGGCGATCCCAGGTTAATAAAGGGACTAAACCGAAAAGAAAATAAATGAATGAATGAAATAGATTTGAACATAAAGCAACAACTAATATGTAAACAAGAAATTAAATAAAAAGGAGGTATTTTAAGACAAATTTATTGAAATAATACATTTATATTAAGTACAAAACAAGTTAGCAAGTATTAAACAAATCTGTAAGCAGCCCAATTGTAATCAATCAATGTGTCAACATTACCTTTTTCATAAATTTAAGAGGATTAAAAAGTCAGTTTCTCTGTGTAGTTCATGTGAACCAGAGTCTGTGCACTGAAACAGGATTTTGAAGGCATCACCATGTCATCTTCAAGAACATTTAAAACCTCTAGTGTGTCGACGAGCAGTGTTCCCTTTTCAATGATGCACTGTAAAATGATGAACTTTATCAATTGAATTGTTGAATTGAATTGTTTAGTGTAGTTAATTCTAATCATTTGAAAAAAGTTTTGAACTTAAAGTTGAAGGTAATGAGTTAATTAAACACCTCATTACTTCAACTTAAATGGAGTAAGTTAACAGTATTCATATAGATTAGTTTTTTTTAACTCAAATGGTTTGTTGCAATCGGTTACATTAACTTATTGGGTTTTACAGTACTCAGTTGGTTTAAGTTCTCTTCATTTATTGGGTTTTACTGTTCTCAAATTGAGTTCACAGTACTCATTAGGATTAGTTTTTGAACCTAAATGGTTTATTGCAATCTGTTTCCTCAAATGGTTTGAGTTACCTTAACTTTTTGGGATTTACAGTGTGGCAACATGTTCCTTTTGTGCCTGGTGGTCTCTCTTAATGCATTGAAACAATCTTTGTTAGTGAATATATTTACATATGCAAAAACAAAACATAAGATCACAACCACATATTTAAAAAGAGAGTTCACCCATAAATGAAAATTCTGTCATCATTTACTCAGCCTTGACTTGTTCCAAAACAGTTTGAGTTTGAAGTAAAGATGGTAACCTGTAACCATTGACTTCCATATGGACAGATGATCAAAATAAAAAGTCTATCATTTCATATTATACTCTATGATTTGATGTACATTGTTTATGGCACTACTTTTTCTTAATTCATATGAGTGCAATATGAAACGCCATTATGGGGATAAAGACTGAAACATGAATAATAGCACCACGAGAAAGTTCAGGTCTTGTTTACATTTTGTATTTCATTAATTACATTTTTATTTTCAGCAATGCATTTTTTTTATTTGTTTTTATATTGGACCTGCAATCATTAGTTATATTATGTGTATTTAGTATTTATTTAATATTTGCCCTGGCATTCTAAATAAAGATAAAAATTGGATCACATATGAATGAGTATGAATTTTAAAATGTAAAAAAAACAAATAGTCCTTGACATGTGGTCAAAATATATACAGTTGAAATCAGAATTATTAAATTATTATTATTTTTTCTTTTTTAAATATTTCCCAAAAATGTTTAACAGAGCAATGAAAATTCCCCTGTATGTCTGATAATATTTTTTTCTTCTGGAGATTTATTTATAAATTTATTTGATTTCGGCTAGAATAAAAGCAATTTTTGATTTTTAAAAATGACATTTTATTTTACTTAAAAAAAATACTCATTAAGAATTCTTTAACTTTGCTTTCTGATTCTTTTTTATTTTCTGTTAAAACAATGAATGGATTTGTCTTTTTGTGCTCAGTTATTTATTCGATTCCAGTGATTCCCTAAGAATGAGTATAACACATGGGCTGACTGTGATGGGTTTGTTTCTGCATGCAAAATCTCTTTGTGGTTGCGGCTTTCACCAGCGTAGGTTTTTCTATGTCTGTCACAGTAGCTGGAATCTGGTTCATTCTCCAATCATATCCACTAAAATAATATGAGGCAGCAAGGAACAGAATTAAAGTTGACTGATGGGGCTCTGCTTTATTTCACAGTGTTATTACTTTCTGGGTTTCTCATGTAACCAAACTGCCCTGTGTCACACAGTCAACCACATGATGCAATAAATATAATCTATTGCTTCAAATCACATTCTCTTAAAAAAAAGGAGAACAAATGGTAAATCATTCTGCCAGTTGGACTACTGTGAAGAATAATTCGACTAGAAATATTCGTTTTAACATTATTGTTTGTTTGATGATTGCTATATTTTCTATAATGATTAAATGTAGTAAAGTCTGGTAAAACAGGGCAGTATTCCCTAATACAGTACACTCTCAGAAATAAAGGTGTGCAAGCTGTCACTGTGGTGGTACCTTTTCAAAAGGTTCACATTTGTACTTTAAAGGTCCATATTGGTACCTCAAAAGTATATATTAGTACCTACAAATTTTAAGAGGAACACTTTTGTACTTTTATATGTAATATAAACTTTTTTTAATATATATAAAAATATTACTATGTACTTAATATGTACCCTTGAGGTATTAATATGGACCTTTTAGGTACAAATTTGTACCTTTTGTAAAGGTACCACTCCAGTGACAGCTTGCATACCTTTATTTCTGAGAGTGTATATTATGAGGACATTGTTCATTTTTTACACAGCTTTATTAAACAATTTACAATGTCATTAGAATTCATCGAACACCTGTAGTATTTCTTATCGATTTTTTTGGGAGGATAAATGAAGCATTGCACCATGGCATCAACATCTATTGAATAAAAATGTACATTTTATAAAATATACTATTTTCCCCAAATGAAAAAAAAATAAGCTGAAAAATTTGTCGTCATTAAAATTTGTTATAAAAAATCTTGAAAAAAGTATTTTAACAAACAAGCAAATGACAATTAATAAAATAAAAATAAAAAATCACCTCGAATAGTTCAAAAATGTTTCTTTTTCTGTTGAACACAAAAAAAAGATATTCTGAAGAATGTTGGTAACCAATAACCATTGACATTCATAGTAGGAAAAAAATACAATGGATGTCAATGGCCACTGGCTTCCAACATTCTTCAAAATATCTTCTTCTGTGTTAAACCCAAGAACAAAACCCAACTGGTTTTAAATAAGTAGATGATGAGTTAATGATAACAGAATTAGATATTTTTTAACAACCCAACCCAACACTGCGAAACACCCATACACACTTGCATTCACACACATACACTATGGCCAATTTAGCTTATTCAATTCACCTATAGCGCATGTCTTTAGACTGTGGGGTAAAGCAGAGCACCTGGAGGGAAACCCATGCCAACACTGGGAGAACATGCAAACTCCACAGAAATGCCAATTGACCCAGCCAGTGACCTTTTTGCTGTAAGCCGATCATGCCACCCACTACCGTGTCACCCACATGAGGATTTATTTTTAGCGTAATTACTCCAGTAATTAGTGTCACATAATCTTTCAGAGATATAAATATTTAAATATAAATATAAATTTAAATATTCCTACTAATATGTTGTTCTTAAGAAATATTGATAATTTTAAAAAATGTCATAAATGATTGGTCTTAGTATTGTAGAAACTATAGTATCAGGTCTTTAATAAATAGCTAATTCATATTAACTTAATGTAATGTAACAATCTTTTATAATTTTAAATAAACAGATTAATCAGCTCAATGCTAATGAATGTGTTAAAAATGTAACTCAAATGGAAATGGAAATGACTTATAAGAAGACTATAAACAAAAAAAAACTGCAAATATAATTTCAAAATGGCTTATTGCTATACAGAAGAAATATATTCCCTTTCTTGACCATAACTTCCCACATGATTCTTAACCCCTCTCTGCTTCTTTTAGCTATTAGCTTTATACCATTAGCATTTAGCATTAAACAGCTACAACACTGTTTAAACTTCAAAACACAGTTAACAAAAATGTTTCAGTTCAAAACATTAGCATACTTTACATGCTGTGTAGTGTGCCAGACGCTTCACTGCACTAATAGGAAGTGGAATGTGGTTTGTGGCGATATGACTAAAGCCACTAATGAATCAGCGTCTCTGACAGATGAAAGCAGAGCCTGTGGTTCGAGCTCAGACGGAGAAAGCAGAAGCATAAAGAATCTAAACAGAAGTTTTAGACACACACACACTAGTTTGGGCATAGTACACTAATGACAACTTTCGTATAACTTTAGAAACCCACACTGACTCCACAGCTCCCTAATGGCACAAACACGCATGCAAAACAACCTCTCATATCTTCCTCCTCTCACTCCTACCAGCTTTAGATCAAGCAAGCATCAACATTATTTTCCAGCTCCATCTTGATGTTCGTCCTCCCGTTTTGTAGATTCTGTCATCAAGTTATGTGAAGTTGATTTATTTAGCTGACTCGAATTATTGGCCCCTTTTAAATCTGTCACGGAGGTTTAAAAATATTCCAAATCAAATTCTTTGGCGGTCGATGGCGGCCTATTCGCAGTGCTTTTATTTATGCTTACAAGCCACGCACGCACACATTCACTTGTACACACGGCAGATTTGTAGTATATCACCGTTCCACATTTAACTCAATGACTGTTATATATGGGCCTGAAAATGACCTTATTACATAAACACGCTCTTTGCCACTGGCTCTGTCATATAAAGATGATTAAGTTTCACGGTTTATTAAGAGACATTTTTATCGAGCCTCTCAGCAAAATATCAATATGGACCTTGTTTGCTTAAGCTGTTTCTGCTTAGAATTACAGGGGTTTAATAGATGTTTGTAGATGATTACAAATGCTGCTAAATACTCATAAATAACAGCGAATCATTTTAAATGCATAAAGCTACAGGCTTAAAGGCGTAAATCACCCAAAATCAATGCAAAAAAAACAAACAAACACTTTATTAGGTACACCCCCTAGTAGGACCCCCTCTTGCCTACAGAACTGCCTTAATCCTTCGTGGTATATATTCAACAAGGTGCTAGAAATATTCCTTAGAGATTTTGGTCCATAATGACATGATAGCATCATGCAGTTGCTGCAGATTTGTCGGCTGCACATCCATAATACAAAACTCCCGTTCCACCACATCCCAAAGATGCTCTATTGGATTGAGCTCCGATGACTGTGGAGGCCATTTAAGTACAGTGAACTCAATTTTGTGTTCAAGAAACCAGTCTGAGATGATTTGCGCTTTATGGCATGGTGTGTTATCCTGCTGATGTAGCCATCAGAAGATGGGTACACCTGTGGTCATAAAGGGATGACATGGTCAGCAACAATATCAGGTAGGCTGTGGTGTGGACACTATGCTCAATTGACACTAATGGACCAAATGTGTCCCAAGAAAATGTCCCACACACTATTACACCTCCACCACCAGCCTGAACCATAGATACAAGGTAGGATTGATCCATGCTTTCATGTTGTTGATGTCAAATTCTGACCCTATCATCTGAATGTCACAACAGAAATCAAGATTCATCAGACCAGACAACGTTTTTCCAATCTTCTATTGTGCAATTTTGGTGAGCCTGTGTAAATTATAGCCTCAGTTTCCTGTTCTTTGCTGACAGGAGTACCACCTGGTGTGGTCTTCTGCTACTGTAGCCCATCCACCTCAAGGTTGGATGTGTTGTGCATTCAGAGATGCTCTTCTGCATACCTCGGTTGTAACGAGTGGTTATTGGAGTTACTGTTGCCTTTCTATCAGCTCGAACCAGTCTGGCCATTCTCTTCTGACCTCCGGCATCAACAAGGCATTTGCGCCCACAGATCTGCTGCTCACTAAATATTTTGTCTTTTTCAGACCATTCTCTGTAAACCCTAGAGATGGTTGTGCTGGCCATCTGGCACCAACAACTATGCCACATTCAAAGTCACTTAAATCATCATTCTGATGCTCGGTTTGAACTGCAGCAGATCGTCTTGACCATATCAACATGCCTAAATGCATTGACTTGCTGCCATGTGATTGTCTGATTGTCTGAACGAGAAGTTGGACAGGTGTACCTAATAAAGTGGCATATATATATATATATATATATATATATATATATATATATATATATATATATATATATATATATATATATATATATATATATATATATATATATATATATATATATATATGTATATGTAAAACAACACTGTACTCCATGGATTTATGTTATATAAATGAAATTATAACTTTTCAGTAGGGTTTGGAGCCATTTTTGGATCAATATTTACTCATCATTAAGTGGTTCCATTGCTTTATGAGTTTATGTTAAACACAAAAGAAGATATTTTGAAGAAAGCTGGAAACTGGTAACAATTGACGTCCATAGTTGGAAAAACTAATACTGTACAAATCAGTAATGACAGTTTTACAGCTTTCAAAGTACTTTTGAACAAACGCTGCCTAAAAAACACTTATGGATGAATGTATAAATTGGAAAAAAGTGTGTAGAGCTTTCTGTCATGTGGTGGATATTGATGTTCTCATGGTTGTCAGGACTCCTCTGTATCAGCTGCCAGATCAGTTTTCTTCAGACACACTATATTCACGAGGATAGGCTGGTTTTTTGAGAAGCATGCAAGAACTTTATGATGGATTTCACGATTTGAGATTACGTTTCCTCCCATGTCTCATATTGCTGTAGTGCTGTGCTGTATCGCTTGTTATGATTTACTCCTTCATAAAAGGAGAAAGAGGCCTGGAGAATGTCTCTAATGGGATCATACAAGTGGCCTTGACAACACTGCTTTATTCTGCTTTATAAGGCTAATATAACTTTAGGTGCTGTAAACACACTACTGTTCAGTAGTTTGGGGTCTTTGGGGTTTTATTAGATTTTTTGGAAGAAACGCATAAAATTTGTTTTTATTTAGCAAGATGCATTAAAGTGACTGGACTCACATGTGCTTTTGTTACAACCTGCAGCTGCAAAAGTAAATTACCAGTTTAGATTTTTATTTAGATTATTCAGTTGCTGTATTATTTGTTTTTTGAATGTTTAACCCCTTTCGGACCGTGTCCATTAGAATGGACATCATATGTCAGTCCATGTTTTTTGTGGTTCCTGATAATTTCATCTAATGTCTAATGTCATCCAATTCAATGGCGGTAAGGCTCGGCATAAAAGAAATTCACTACACTAAAAAGCAGCATGGCATCACTTCACTCCAGACACAGACGTAAGCCACATTTACAATGTTTTTATTTAGATTTATTGATATGTTTGCCAATATTTCATAGATTATATGCAAAAAAGAGGGATTGCACTTACTAATTAAAGTTTTTTAAATCTTTTGTAACATTGCGAGCTTTAGATCAGATATTTTTCAAATATGTCTTTTAAGACATACAATATGGGTTCAAGAACTGTTACTGAAATTAAATATCCTTTAATATATATATATATATATATATATATATATATATATATATATATATATATATATATATATATATATATATATATATATACATATATACATAATTTTTTTTCCTTTTTTAAATATTACCCGAATGATGTTAAACAGAGCAAGGAAATTTTCACAGTATGTCTTATAATATTTTTTTCTTCTGGAGAAAGTCTTATTTGTTTTATTTCGGCTAGAATAAAAGCATTTTTTAATTTTTTTATGAAACATTTTAAAGTCATTAATATTAGCCCCTTTAAGCAATTTTTTTTGTTCAATAGTCTACAGAACAAACCATCATTATACAATAACTTTACTAATGACCCTAACCTGCCTAGTTAACCTAATTAACCTAAGTTAAGCCTTTAAATGTCACTTTAAGCTGTATAGAAGTGTCTTGTAAAATATTATTTACTGTCATCATGGCAAAGATAAAATTAATCAGTTATTAGAAATGAGTTATTAAAACTATTATGTTTAGAAATGTGTTGAAAAAATCTTCTCTCCGTTAACCAGAAATTGGTGAAAAACGTTACACTCAATGTTTATACCAGCAATGTTTTTATTTTATGTTGGTGTAATGTTCGGAAAGCACAGCTGTTCTGACCTGATGTCCATATACGCAAAGAATGTTGAATTTTTATTATTATAATTTGGTCACATGTATAAGAACCTCAAGAACTGTAAAAATATATATTATACATTTAAAAAAATACATACACTTTATACATTTACAAAAATATACTTTTACATTTTTTAGAAACTTGGAACAAATTCGGGTCTGAAGGGGTTATGTAAAATGTATGTAAAAGTATTGTTTTTACTTATATTGCATATTGATTTTTGTTCTGTGTGTCATTTGCATTTTTGTTTGCAACTATAACATGTAATTAATTTACATATATATAAAATTGTTATGGCTGTTCATTCCGCTGTGGTGACCCCTGATGGGGGGACTAGGAACTAAGCTGAAGGAAAATTAAAGAATGAATAAATGAATATATTTTATCTTCAACAGTAATTTATTTAGCAAAAAATATATTTTATTGTTACATACAAACTCTCTTAAACTCTTTTTAGCATTGACTATGTCAAATGTTTTCTGAGCATCAAAATAATTTTTGAAGGATCATGTAACACTGAAAATTCAGCTTTGCAGTCACAGAAAAAAAATATTTAGAATAAATTGAAATGGAAAATCTGATATAAATTATTAAGTGTATTTAACAGTATAACTGTATGTTTGTTTAAACAGAGCATTGGTGAGGATACGCAACTTCAGTCTGATTATTATTTATTGGGGAATAAGAAAATTGTACTAAAATGTATCACTGAGATCATACAAATTTATACAATTTAGCCTCTAAATTAAAAAGTTACGATATGAATTGCTGTGAGATTGTGCTGGTAACTTCATTCAAAATGATTGAAAAATTGTATTGACACCAAAATGCTGAGTGGTAATGTTTTTTTTTTTTAATACAGCTGTTGTGAAGCCTCCAGTCTGCCCATTGAAACCCTATCCATGTACTGTCCTGTCCCTGTACGCTGATCTATAGTGCTGACATTCCATAGACACTGTGAGTGTGTGTGAAAGTGAGAATTTAGGAGACCATAAATGAGTGTGTTGCCACTAACTCATGGTTAAAAATGTTTCCATTAACACATGTGAAAGCCCACACTGTACAGTAAGTGTTCTAGGAAATGGCTGAGGATGACTTTATTAGCTTGCAAATCATGTCATAAAAGCTGTAAACAAACATTCAGAGCTACTGACAAAATCTGTACTGACCTGACTTTGGTTAGTTGCTCGACTAATCTGAAAATCTACCAGCTGAGCCGTGTTAAACAATAGAGAATTACAGTATTCACAGTGAAGTGTGCAGCCGTGGCGGATAGTCCATTACATAACGGAAATGCCAGCTTAATTGCCTGTTAACACAAGCTGCAGATGGCATTGAATGCTTGTCACACTCAAGTGCACCCAGAGGGCTTTGCACTAATATTGCCAGTAACTAATCAGGTGCTCAGAGCTGCAGCTGTCCATCAGAATAAAACATTTTGAGGCTGGGTGGAAGACTTGATTTTACCCATTTGGAAAAGGATTGTGAAAAGAATGTTACATTTGAAGCCAGGTGGATGAGGAGATGAAAAATAAGAAGATTTAATGTAATTAGTTCGATTGTAACTTGTTTGTTATTTTACACTACTGTATTTAAGTGTTGATTCAGATTTGAGTCTGTTTGTAGTTTCATGTAGTCTAGAGTATATGAAATATGCAACCTAGTCTACAGAAAACTATTATTCATCCCAGCAGGCACAAGATGCCAATATGACAGCAGATTGACGTTGTACCCCAACATTGTGGGGACGTAGCATTTTGTTTGGAAAAGAAAAATCTGGTTGACATCAGAACCCAACGTTAATGTCCAACCTAAAATCAACAAAATATCAACGTCAAATTATGTTACTGCTCGACGTGTGGACGTCAACACTATGACGTCTATCAGCTGTTGGATTTTGGTTGCCAAACCTGACGAATAAATGTCAGTATTTGTATACTGTTATACCAATATGACGTTGGTTTAAGATGTTGGCTCGACGTTGGATTTTGGTCACTTTCCAAAACAACCTAATATCAACCAAATATTTGACGTTGTTATAAGATCGTTGTCCTTAGACGCTGGCTAGACATTGAATTTTGGTCACCTGACGTCACAGACAAAATCTAACCTAATATTAACATCTTATGATGTTGTGTGCCTGCTGGGATTTTAGTAAATTGCCAATTCATTTGCGTGAATTTGATAAAAAATGAAGGGAAAAAGATGAAGCACCTAAAACAATGCAGGCTTAGAAATATGTGCCTCAGCTTAAATTCTGGCAAAACGTAAAATGTTTTATTCCATGTTTCTGATGAAAATTTCACTAGAGGTCAATGCGTTTTACCATATATTTAGTATTGTATGCTTCACTGGATTGGAACTCGAAGCCTTTGTATCACATGTACAAGACCATACAAAGTGAGCTACCTGACCATGCCAGAAAAGTTATCAATATTGAGATAGATATAATAGATGAGGCACTAATTTGATCAAAATTTTACACGTTTTTATATGGTGTCGTGCAAAGAACTGCATAAAAATAATTCTTTATTGGTCAATATTACAGTATGTCCTCGTGAATATCATTAATAATAATGAATAATAGTTGTTAGCATCATAAAGCTCATTATACAGTATATATCATAGTGAGGATGTTGCATTTTGTTCAAATCGGGTTGATGTCAGAACCCAACATCCAAGCTAAAATCAACCAAATATCAACGTATAATGATGTTACAGATTGACGTTGTGTTGACATTACCACTATGACGTCTATCAGGTTTTGGATTTTGGTTGCCATACCTGACCAATAAATGTCAGTATTTGACGTCAATATGACTTTGATTTAAGATGTTGGCTCGACGTTGGATTTTGGTCACTTTCCAACACAACCTAAAATCTACCAAATATCAACGTCAATATTGGACGTCAAAATAATGTTGTCCTTAGACGCTGGCTAGACTTTGAATTTTGGTCACCTGACATCACAGACTAAATATAAACTAATAATAATGTCTTTTGATGTTGTGTGCCTGCTGGGGTTTTAGTGAATTTGCAATTCATTTGTGTGAATTTGAACAGATTGAATTCGATTAAAAAAAATGAAGGCGAAAAAAGATAAAAGCACCTAAAACAACCCAGACTCATTAAAAATTTGTGCCTCAGCTTCAATTTTAGCAAAATGTTCTCATTTTGTTACACGTTTCAGATGACAAATCCACTGTGGCCACTGTGTTTTACTTTATATTTAGTATTGTATGCTTCACTGGTCTTGAACCTGAAACCTTTGCATCACATGTACAACACCATACAAAGTGAGCTACCGAGCAAGCTGACCATAGCAGAAAAGTTATCTATACGGAGATATATACAGTAAGTGTTGCAACTTATTTGATCAATACAGTACACTTTTTTTGTTTGTTTTTATTTGTTGTTGTACAAAGAACTGCATGAAAAGAATTATTTACTTTTGTCAATAATATGACCTCATAAATATCATTAGTGTGAGAATGAACAAAAGTCGTTAGTATCATACAGCCCCTTACTATTCATTTTACCTAGAAACTGGAGTCAAAACATGTTAAAATACACTTTGGCTGTTCCACAAAATTGCAGGCCGAAGCATGAATGGCCTAACAGTGTTGACTGAAAACCTTTCAGTGGAATGTTGGCCAATGAAATATTTGGGGGGGAAAAGCATGAAATTCTACAAATTTATGTCAAATAATCATCAATTCACTAACAAATAAAATAAAACTGCCTGGTCATAATATAGTAATTAGATCTGGAAAGTGCAGTTAATCTTTAAATAGTCTGTGTTTTGCTTCCTTTTGATGGTGACCCAGAGACTCTTTCTTTTTAAAGACGCTACAACCTATTATTAGTGCTTTTAGTGTCTTTATTTTTGGCCCAACTAGTAGGGGAGGAAACTTCATGTCATTAATTTGAACACACACATCTTTCTAGAGTGTTCTTTTTACTTTATCTATAGTTTTTAAGTGTAAGAGACAATTAGAAATGGCATATCTACTAGTTTGACGTATATGAGAAATGATTTAGGCAGCACCGTTTACACAATAAAATTACCACACTGACTTTTACAGATAAGACAACATTCACACATCAGCACCAGAACACTTGCAATCTTTCATGTTAATAATCTGGTCACATTTACAAAAAGGTTCCATTAGTTAATGTATTAACAAGAACAAAGAACAATACATTTATTTGTATATACTAATGTTAACAAGCAAAACTTTTACTTTTAATAATGAATTAATGTTTAACTATGATTAATAAATGCTCGACAAGTATTGTTCATACCATCTACATGTTAGTAAATATATAACTAACATTAATGTAACCATATTGTAAAGTGTGAGTAATATTACTGCATAGGCTGTGGGATTTATGGGATGATCAATTGGTACTAAGGGGCAATATTGTGTCAAGAAATATGCCTGTGTCATTATACCCTCATCACCACCATCAGAAAATGACAGTATGAAGTATGAACTGAATTATGAATTCATGCTTTCATAATATTATTTAGGCCAAATTCTGACCCTAATTTGAAAAGCTGAAAAAAGCTGTACCTAATAAAGTGGCCAAAAATCATGTCCGATTAGATCAGGCAACTTTTTTTTCTATTTCCCAATGTCAACTTTTGTTGAGCCTGTGAAAAACTATAGTCTAATTTTCTTGTTCTTAGCTTACAAGAGAAGCTTTCAGTGTTGTTTTCTGCTACCATTACAAGAGCCTGTGTGGCACCAACAAATATGCAACGGTCAAAATCACTCAAATCATGTTTCTTCTCCATTTTGATGCTTCGGTTGAATATAGCAGATTGTTTTGTAAATGTCTACCTGCCAAAATGCATCTTAAGTTGATTCCATGTGATTGGATGATTAAAATGTTTATGTTGTTGTTGTTGTTGTTTTAAGGAGCAGTTGAACAGGGGTACCTAATAAAGTGGCCAGTGAGTGTAGCACAGTGTGCAATTATAACTGTAGCATCGCTGACTGGAAGAGAATGCAGGATCTTGTGCACAAAGATGGTCAGATTTTTATCTAGCACATGTTTAAGTGGAAAACCATCAAAAGCATCAGAGTTTACTGTAAACTCTGTTGGCCAAAAAGCAGGCCTCTCAAGTCAAAACTTCCTGTCTTTATTTGTGCTCATATCAGTTTGTTCAAGTACTGTTTAGCATCATAATAATGATTAACTGGAAAACGGGAAAGCATTTAACCCTTAGAAAATAAAACATGGCATACGTTCAAAAAAAATTCTTGTTTAAACTGCTTATTTAAAATTAGTTGAAGAAAGACAATTCTTAATATTTTTTTATGCAGGACAACTTAAATGTTTGGGTGACACGCTGGCTCAGTGGTTAGCACTGTCGCCTCACAGCAAGAAGGTCACTGGTTCGAGTCCCAGCTGAGTCAGTTGGCGTTTCTGTGTGGATTTTGCATGTTCTCCCCGTGTTTGCGTGGGTTTCCTCCGGATCCTACGGCTTCCCCCACAGTCCAAAGGCATGCGCTATAGGTGAATTCAATATAAAATAAACTAAGTTGCCAATATAAACTAGATTGGCCGTAGTTTATGAGTGTGTATGAGTGTTTCCCAGTACTGGGTTGCAGCCGGTAGGACATCCACTTTGTAAAACATATGCTGTATAAGTTGGCGGTTCATTCCGCTGTGGCGACCCCTGATGAATAAAGGTACTAATCCAAAGGAAAATAAATGAAGGAACTTAAATGATTTATGTTCAGTCCACTTAAATTTGTAAAAAAAAATTAGGTTAACTTAATATATATGTGTTAGTACAACATAAATGAATTGTGTATAATTGTGTGTTTTTAGTTATAGTAAAAATGTACACTGTAAAAAGTGCAGTGGGTTCCACACAATCGATTTGTGTTGAGACACCATGAAGGAATTAATTTAACCTATTAGTTTTTACAAATTTAAGTGGATTGAACTTAAAACATTTAAGTTGTCCCAACAAAATCTCAAAAATCGTGTTGTTTCAGCTCATTTTAAATAAGATGTTTGAAAAAGCAACAAAAAAAAATATTTGTTTGAGTGTAGTAAACATGTTTTTGTTTGTTTATTTTTTTGCAAATGTATCATCATTTGTTTGTACAGCTAATAATGTTTAAACCATGGCAATGGAGCAAAACCATACAGTATTTACCATAGTTTAACAACAACCTTTTTTGTAAAACCAAACTGTTTAGTTTTCAGAATAATTCTCTGTAAACTCTGTATGTGTTAAAGAACTTAAGGAACTTATAGTCTGTACAATGTCTTGTCATCTACATCTTACACATCATAATATGACAAGTCCATTTAATATGACAAGTAAAAGTATTTCACAGTGTAATTCTAAATCACTTGAATACCTCAATTTGTGCCATACAGTAGCTTTAGTTACAGAAACTTAAACAGTGTTGAAAACGTTTTCACGCTCTGGGTGTAACACATCTCTCTTGGCAAGTTATAAATCTTTCATTGGCAAAGGGATATTTGACAACTGGATCTTATTTTTATTTTTAAATGCTCTCTCTCTCTCTCTCTCTCTCTCTCTCTCTCTCTCTCTCTCTCTATCTCTCTCTCTCTCTCTCTCTCACTCACACTCTTGCTATCTCTGCCTCTCTATTTAATCCGTTATGTCTGTTAGCCCAGTGAACACACGAGATGCATCATCAGTTATTATAAGGAGTGTGTTTAAAAATCCTCGACTGCTAGGGCAGCGGCATCATCATAACATTATCTCAAAATAATTTCTGTATGTTAACATGTCTGGTGGGCAACATAATTTAGTACGAGACAAAAATACTGAGATGAAATCCCACCACAAACATTCCACACCTCAACCATCATGTTTGCAAATGCTGACAGTGATGAAAGAGAGTCAAATATGTGTGTAGTACACTATAAAATTAACACATAGCAGGCAGACCGAGTGTATTCCTGGTGTCCAGACTGTCTGGTGTCAGTCAGAGTATTACTACGAACACACACTGACGCCAAAGTCAGTGTTGTCTGTCATGGATCCATATTAAGGTCTGTGTCTCCATTTGATACACAAGAAAAAATGTTTAAAATGGAAAATCCTCTATATTTGCCACTCTAATTAAATATAGCCTGTGCTGGTCATAGAACATCTTGGTAAAAATACACAGTCGCTAAACAGATTAGTCACTTTAACATGCGGTATTAGGTGTTAAACAGCAGTGTGTACACAGAGTACGCTAACAAATTAGCATGCTAATTCTTCTTTCAAAATGCTTACTTGTAGCTATTCATGTACATTTTTAGGATTACTAAGAAATGTTTGATATGTTTTACAGGTGAAAAGTGTCCTTGTTGAGAACAAAGATCAGTGGAGATCTTCATCATGAATACAGGTAAGCCTGTTAGTTGCTAGCACAACAAAGAAGTTATTTAGCATTTTCTAACATACTTGAAGGACATACAATGTAACATTTGATAACCTAATGTGACAAGAAAGGGTTCACATGTGATTCTGGTTCATCTATAACAATTAAATGTCCAACCAAACGCACTGCATTGCTTCAACATATCCATAGTTGAAGTCAGAATTATTAGCCCCTCTTTGATTTATTATATTTTTTCTTTTTTAAATAGTTCCCAACTAATGTTTAACAGAGCAAGGAAGTGATATTATTTTTTTGTCTTCTGGAGAAAGTAGAATAAAAGCAGTTTTTTAATAAATTTTTTTAAAAATAAACATTTTAGGGTCAATATTATTAGCCCCTTTAAGCTCTAAATTTTTTTCGATAGTCTACAGAACAAACCATCGTTATACAATAACTTGCCTAATTACCCTAACCTGCCAAGGTAATCTAATTAACCTAGTTAAGCCCTTAAATGTCACTTTAAGCTGTGTAGAAGTGTCTTGAAAAATATCTAGTAAAGTATTATTTACTGTCAGATAAAATAAATCAGTTATTAGAAATTAGTTATTAAAACTATTATGTTTAGAAAGCTGTTGAAAAAATCTTCTCTCCGTTAAACAGAAATTGGGGAAAAAAATAAACAGGGGGGCTAATAATTCTAGGGGGCTGATAATTCTGACTTCAACTGTATGTTTTATTTTATACTGCTCATTTTGAATAATACACTGTTTTTAGTTCAAAATCCTGCTTTTCATTTCTACATTAATTATTAAATATGTTCTGATCAACCAAAGGCTGCATCCAAAATTGCATGAGTATAGTAGGAACTTATTTTGAATTACTTCAACATTTTGTGACTGCTCAATTGCACCAGATGTACTCCATTTGTATGTTGTAACTACTAGCATCAGATGCGTCACTTTAAAATCGTTCACAAATCCTCATTCAAGGCCTTGTGAGATAGTAAAGTGTCCAATGGAAGCACACTTCTGAATCTTAGCAGAAGTAGTAAGTCATTCAGGTGCTTTTTTGCATAATATTATAACAGTTTTGGATGCAGAGGGTATTATTGTAACATTTCGATCTTTCCACATTGCTTTGCTAATCAATTGTTGCTCAAGTTTTATGTTGTTCTATAATAGACTTTAACCACTTAAAACATTACTATTCAAAGGTTTGTGGTCAGTAAGATCTGTTTGTTTTTAAAGCCTCTTATGATTTTTATTATCCAAATTACAATAAAATTGTATTATTGTGAAATATTATTAGTAATAGTTTTCAATTGTGATATATTTTATTAAATGTAATATAATTCAGCAGCAATTACTTCAGTTTCTAGTGTCACATTCAGAAATGATTCTATAATACCTCGATTTAAAGCTAAAAACATTTTTATTATCTTAACCTATTTTTGGCAAGATTATTAATGACTTAACTGTCATTTTTTTATTAAACTGACACAAAATTTGATCAGTAGTGTACATAATTTCATTATTTTTTTTCACAATGCCTGTTTGTGCAATAATGTTGCCTTTACAATGCATGTGCTTTGCTCTCTGATTGTTTTGCATGTGTGCTTCTGCGTGCGTGCATGTGTGTGTGCAATCAAAGATACTCCAGAAAGCGGAGGATGCGCTCATAAAAGAGCATCCCTGTCACTCACTTTGTGGCCTGTGAAGAGGGTCCAGAGCTCCCCCAACCTGTACACTGCTGCAGGTATCAGGCATGGAGCTAACAAACACAGATCTTTAGAATGTTTCTTTTTTAAATTATCTCTTTACTATCATTGTTTCCTCTGTCTTTCTTTCCAGTGCTATGTTTATGTGCACAATTGAAATGTGGTTGCAATGTGTTTTGTCCCAGATTCAGATTTTTGGTCATTGAATTCAAGAAATAGTTCATCCCTAAAATATATATTATGTCATTATACATTCTGTTCTCCTTTTCCTTCCCATTTTTTTTCCATGTTGTCTTCTTCTCTCTGTCTTATTTTTAGTGGATATGTTGTTTTATCAAATATAGTCATAGCAGATATACAAGAACAGAAAAACTGGTTACATAGTTAAAACAGTTAACATATTTAAATAAACACATTAAATCAATGATTATAAGTCTTATTGTGCCTAAATACATTTATAATATAAAATTCATTATTAAGGTTAACTAAATCTTAAAGCTAAAACCATAAAATTAAAATCCATTTTGCTGCTTAAAATAAAGAAATAGTTTTAACAGGCTTACTATTAAGGTGATGAAACTTATTTTAATTACTTAATAAATAACTAAAGACATTTTATATAATATGTATGTATCAATACATAAAACAAATGTAAAGGAAAAAAATAAACATTTATATATATATACATATATATATATATATATATACATATATATATATATATATATACATATATATATATATATATATATATATATATATATATATATATATATATATATATATATGTATATGTATATGTATATGTGTATATATATATATATATATATATATATATATATATATATATATATATATATATATGTATATGTATATGTATATGTATATATATATATATATGTATATGTATATGTATATGTATATATATATATATATATATATATATATATATATATATATATGTATATGTATATGTATATGTATATATATATATATATATATATATATATATATATATATATGTGTGTATATGTGTATATATATATGTATATATATATATGTATATGTATATATATATGTATATGTATATGTACATTTATATGTATATATATATATATGTATATGTACATTTATATGTATGTATATATAAAATAAAATCTAAAATCTATATGTAAAATAAAATCTAAAAATTATTTTATTACTTTCTAAATGCTTACCAGCCCACACTAGAGAAATTGACTCTAGATATTGATGTAATAATTATATACTGTATCAAAAAGTATATCAAGTACCACTGTATATCTTTTCTCTGAACATAACTTGTCCTGTTATGATTTTCCTATTGAACACAATCAATCAATCAATCAATCAATCAATCAATCAATCAATGCTTTGTCTGTATTCAGCTGTATTAATAGACACTGTTCGGGTTTTATCAACAAAATCATTAAACACTTTACATTTACAATCAACATGTAATAGGAGACCATGTAAAGCATCTATATTTTAGTGCTGATATATACTGAGACCTAGACATTTTTAATATTATATTCTGCTGCTCGAGTGAGTCTGTTGAAAATGTGACATGCTGTCAAGACCTGCCAAAGATACAGAAACGCAGCTTTACATAAAGAAAAACTGCTGTCCACACAAAAGCAGTCAAGCATGTATTCGCAGATGCACTGCTGTGCTCGCTTTGTGTTGAACTGTTTAAGGCACAGGCGTGTTTGATTGAAATAAAATGGATATCAGTTTAAATGGCACCACTGAGACAATTCCATTCACTTTCACTTGAAATCTCTGTCATTCTTTTGAAATAGACTAGCAAAAGACTAGAATTAAGTCGTAAAACTAAACTCATATTAAAGTAGTTTTTTTTATGTCCAAGTTTATGTAATGTTTTTATAATCAGCATTATGAAGTAGGTAACTAGTTATGTAACTTTGTGTGGTCTTACTAGCTCTCTCTCTCTGTGTTGTGTTCAGTGCAGTCTCTGCTCTTTAATCTTCTGTTCTCTGTAATTCTGCATCTCTCTTTTTAATTCTCATACCGTGGCCATTCGTCTCTCTAGTTATATGTTGTCCAACCATTTTCAATGTGGCACCAATGGCAGGATGGCAGCAAAAGTAATCAAAACTAAAGATTAACAAGAAAAGGGAAAAGAATTAAAGAGTAAAGTACTTTCAAATAAAAGTGCAAGTAGTATTAAAATGTATTACAAACTAAGCCATGTTGCACCTTAATTTGACTGTGTACAATTTCCTTAATGGTTTGTTTACATATTTACCGGCTTTGAATGTTATCACTCGGTTGAATGGGCGTTATCAGTGGTTATCAGCTGATAGATATGGGTCAGATGAAGCCTTCAGCACCTACTAGTAGGCTCAGAAGGCTGTTATCATCTATCCACATGGTTAATCAGATATACTAATAGAGAAGACCCCAGATCCAGATCTGTTTTCACATTACTGTGACGGTTGGGTTTAGGATTGGGGTAGGGATAGACGTTAATAAAATACAATACATGGGAAATTTGATAAATAATGTGAATAATTCTTGTTAACTTTCGGCCGCAGCCTTATGTGATCTGTAGCTGAATAACCATGTCAATGGATGATAACAACCTTCTGAGCCTACCAGTAGGCGCAGAAGTCTCCTACTGGCCCATATCTACCAGCTGATAACCACTGAGAACGCCCATTCAATCGGGGATAACATTACAATTGGCTGACATTCACATATATCGTTTTTTTTATATATTTGTTGTGGTTTGCTGTGTCAGTAATGTTATTATGAATGATAATTGCGATGTTTGGTAGCTTCCTTGTGTAATTTTTATAATATGATGGTTATATTAATACAGTACATCTTTATTTTCTACAGGCAGTGATTCCCAGTCGTCAGATTCAGGCAAGTGATTGTTTTTTAAAAAATGTCTCTGATTTCATCCCTGTTATATAAACATCAATATGTACATTGGCCAATCATATGTACATTTAAGTGTTTGGAAACCTCAAATGATTTTGATAATAATAATAATAACAATAATAATAATAATAATAATAATAATAATAATAATAATAATAATAATTTAATTAAATATATTTATTAATTTATTATATATTTTTTTGCATGTGCTTATGTATGAGCAGATGCCTGGCGTTCACGCAGTGTCTCCGAGGGATTGAGAAATGGAGACGCCAACAGCTCGTCCTTGACCTCTAAAGGCTTTCGCAGCGTTAGACCCAACCTGCAGGACAAGAAATCTCCCACACCAGTACATATTTATTTATAATACATTTTTATCTTGTTATGAGCTGTTATTGCATTTGCATTACTTGCTTGATCACACTGTCATTATATTATATGTTGTACCATATTCATTTTTCACAACAGGTGAACCTCCTCTTTGATTTTAAATGTTATTTTGACTGCTTGAGTTTGTAACAAGTTTCTGTTTAGAGGTGTTTAGAAATTGGATCATATCAAGTAATTCCAAAAAGCGATAGTTCTCCTAAAAATGACAATTCATTTACTCTCCTTTCACTTGTTCCAATTTCATTTTTGTTTCTTTTTATGTTGAACACAGAATAAGACAATTTGAAGAATATACTGTAGGAAACCATTTACTTCCATAGTATTTTGTTTCTATGGATGTCAATGGCTGAAGATTTTCAATATTCTGCACAATATTGTATTTTGTGTTCAACAGAATAAAGATACTCCTAAAGTTCTTCAAGGCTTCTAAGCATCATGGAATTTCTTGAGTATCATGGTATTTTAAACTGTATTTTCAAGACACTGAAAGTCAGGGAATTATTTTATGTATTTATTATTATTTTTTGGTCCAAGTCAAGAAATATCAGGGATTTTAGCTTAATTTCATCAAAATGTAATTGTTTATAAATATACATTATATATCATGCTGTTTTTAACAGCTCCATTTTAGCTAATTTCCACAAAGTGGTATGGTAAGGTGTGCTTTTTTGCCCATTTCCATTGTCAAAAAAGTGACCATACCATTCAACTTTGGGCACCCTTTCCAAAAGGTAGCTAGCACAACAGAATGGTTCCAAAAGGGTGGAGCTAAAAATGCAGCTGAATGCTATTGGTTTACAGAGAATTGTCATTAGTGCATGCAACAAGACAGAAGAATAAAAACAAAGGAAGTGCCATTTTAAAATACACAGGCATGAATCTATAATAATACATATACCTGATCTCAAACAAATCTTGTGACAAACAGCCACATAGATAATATAAATTTTAAGGACTTTGGCTTCAAAATGACCACTTGACTGGGTCTAAGACTGCGTGTTATACATAGTACATAGTACATAGATTAAAATGTATTGTAGATCAGTGTTTCTCAACCACATTCCTGGAGGACCACCAGCTCTGCACATATTCTATGTCTCCTTAATCAAACACACCTGATTCAGATCATCAGCTCATTAGCAGAGATTAAAAGAACTACAATGGGTGTGACAAACAAATGAGACATCCAAAACATGTAGTGTTGGTGGTCCTGCAGGAACATGGTTGAGAAACACTGCTGTAGATAATAGAAAAGACAGTTTGTACATTTTGTGAAGCTACTTTTCTGATTATTTTCTCAATCTCTCATACATTATCAATTGTTGTTCTAAAAGTTAGTGTTATTCCATGATAATATTGTTTTTATATTAACATATTATTTTAATATTATATTGTTAATATATTAAGCAGCAGTGGTCTGTTTTTCATCTATTAAATGTCATGAGAATTCAGCTTTTTACTCAGTGAAAGTCTATAAGTATTTGGCTTTAAGTGGGAACCCTGGGTTTGGAACCAGTTTATGGTGGGTATATGATGATCCAGTATATGGAAGCATTTTTGGTTGAACTATCCTTTTAAATCTCTGATTCAATGTACTCTGAACTGGTTTTGTATATTCAAATGACCTTTTCTCCATCAGGTCCCCTTGCCTCCTCCTCGGAGAGAGAGCTATCACATGACCCCTAACCCTCCACCTTACAGTTCGCTCGCAATGCTGTCAAACGCTACATTCTCACCCTCACAGAGTCATGATGCCATTTCCACAGGCTCTTACTCCATTCAGTCTAGTGGCACCTCCTCATACTCATACTCCAAGACCACCCGAACCTCCACTAACACCTCTGGAGCCCCCCTCGAGGAGTTCCCCTCCTCCCAGCAGGCTAATGCTAACAGTTTTATCTCTCGGGTCCTTGGAAGCAAATTGTCTTCTTCTAAATTTGCAACTGACCAACTTAACGCTGCACCTAACAAGATAAATGCGATTACAACTGACCCTAAGACTAAAACTAAGCCAAAAGGAGCATTCACACCCTCACCGCTAGACCCCGCTAGCACTTCTGATTCACACATAGCCTCTCTCTCCATCCAGTTAGCTCCTCACAGCCCCGAGCCCCGAGCAGAGAGCCGGTCTGAACCCAGGACAAACGCGGTGGACTTCACTGACTCTACACGACCCCCTGTCATACCACCAAGACCAGCGGGCAGTTTGGTGGTATTACTGTCATTCATTTATAGTCATAATGTACTCTTAAACTACCCGTTAAAGGTTTTCAGTTAAAGATACCAGTTAAAAGTCTCTAATGCTCAACTAAGACTGCATTTGTTTTACAATAAAGTTAAAAAATTATGGAATATAGTTTGAATTTCTTTTATAATGTATTTTCAATTGTAATTAATTCCTGGGGTGCTAAAGCTGAATTTTTAGCATCAATATTACTCCAGTTTTTGGTGTCAGGTGATTGTTGTTTTTTCAGAATTCACTCTAATATGCTGATTTGGTGCTCACTTATTATTGTAAGATATTAACTCTTCTTCTTTAACTTTTTAGGTGACATAGCCAACCATTTGGTAACATTTTAATTAAACTAAATTTATTTTGACAATTTCAATGCAAATGCACGGTATGAATTAATTGACAATTTTTCAATGTTCATGGCTGTTTGATTTCTGCAAAAATCAAAGCAGATCATCCTCTGATCATTGTGGAAAAAAGTGAAGAAATTAGGCTAATTAGACAAATTGTTCTTTAATAACAGTCGAATTAATTTGAAATAAAAAAACTTGCCAAAGTGGAATTGAGGCAAAATAACCACAATGTTTTAGCCTTTCAGACAAAGAGCACTTGGAAGAGTGTCCTCTAGTGGTGAGGAGATGCAAAAAAAATGTCTCTTGGCTTTTAAATTCAGAAAGGATTTCCTAAATCACATCGTATCTGATTTATCAATATCAGTTATTTTGTGCATCAAACAGTTTGAATTTTGTTTGCATTGGTGTATGGTTATGAAATGTGGCTTATATCTTCAGCACCATGCCTTGTAGATAGTTTCAGGGCAGTACCACCATATGTATTATAGATTGTTTATGTAATCATATGATTTGTAAAATTTCATGTCAATAGACAAAATTGATTTTATTTACCTCATTAATGACTTTGATGGCAGCCTAACAAACTACATCTGAGGCTGTATCCCTTTACAGCTGTGATATATATTGACACCAAATATTTTGTGTGTCATCATTACATCGCACTTATCACATAACATTTTTAGTGATTGTGTTTATGATTATCATTATTATTTTAATTTTGACTAAACCTTTAAATTTGTATTCTGAGTACACACCAAACACAAAGAGAACACACAACTTGTTCCGCTCAAGTTGAATTTTTTCTAATTGTCTGTAAGACATACGTTTGCAGTGAAAGTCACCTCTATTTGCGTGATTGTGTTGATTTTGTTTGTAACTTACTCTTGCGAATACTTAATTCCGCATTTGGTGTGAACTCAGAATTAGCTCCCTATTCTACTTCTGAAGTACTTGGATCCAGAATTGTTGCTTGCATCTATAGTATCTATTGAAATATAAATGGTTTGAAGTTTTTTAAATGCCAATTTGGATCAATGTAATCTTTTGATCAGTGATTTGAAAATAAATTATAAAAAATATATTGAATATATTTTATACAGCACTATTTGCAACTATTTGCAGCATTAATTACAATAAAAAAAATTAGCACCAAACCAGCATTCTTACAAAAACACATAACCATTTATTCAACAATATCCAAACTGTGTAAAAATCACCCAATTACCCTCATCCAGAGGGACAGAATGAACAAAAACACACAGCATGATGAAAAGCCCTATGTGTTGACTGCTAACAACTAATTTTGCCATTTTACAGCCAAGTACCTATTATTTTTTCTCAACAGATTGTTCTGTTCTTCACTCAACATGGTTCAATTTGCCTGCGTCACTTCTTGCTCACCAGCTTTGCTTTGTTCACGTTAATTTCTTATCTTCCTTCCCTTTTTATTTCCTCCCATCCGCCTCCATCAGCGCGAGTTTTCCCCTGTAAGAGGTGGCCCAGGACCGCTTTCTTCTGGATCATCATCCCCAGACCCAGCAGCTCGTCGATCACCATATAGCCGGGCCAGTCAGGATTCCCCAGACTTCCTATCAGGGCTACTACCCAAAGCCCTTTCGCCGACTCCCTACGCCCCTCTGGAACGTTCGGGATTAATGTCGGCCTCACCTGCCATGTCACCAGTAACCGTTTCAGCACTGAGTCAATATTCCTCATCCACGGCCGTGCTGGAGGAGCTGCAGATCTGCGGCCTAGACTCCTCCCCCTTGGCCACACCCACTCCGTCCCCCACACTCAGCCACGCCTCCAATGTCACTGATGAGCTTCAAGCCATCCCGTCTGCTGCCACAGGCACTAACGTAACTATCACGCTCGACTGGCGCACTTCACCTGTGGTCATGTTTGTTTCAAGCTACTTGTTGTACGTCCTCACGTGTCTTTCAGCGCTGAGTGTCTAACATTTTGTCACATGCTTGAATGTGTCAGGCTGTTATGTCTTGTGTTTTACACTTGGTTTTCAGTTTTATGTGTTCAAATATTCATTGCGTGCTATGTATGTTGTTTTAAAGGGGACTATTAAAAGGGGACCCTTTTTAAAAGATGTAAAATAAGTATCTGATGTCCCTAGAGTGTGTACGTATGTGAAGTTTCAGCTCAAAATACCCAACAAATATTTTTTTAGAACTCTATTTGGTGGCTGTCGCTTTAAATTCAAATAAGATTGTGGTCCCAACCCCTTTTTTTTAAAAGAGCGTGGAGCTACAAATGCATTTTCATCAGCTTAGCAGGACATACAGGACTAACATTATCTCTGAAAAAAACTGAAAATGTCAAAAGTGGCTCAGAAGAAGGTAGTCTATGGAGACTACGACATTCAATTCTGCACCCTAAAACTTTTAGGATACAATTATATCACCTCTTAAGCACTGACATTATCTTTGGCAGGTACCATGCAAAAACGGCCGTCGGCTGCTTCTCACTTAGGGCTGTCTGTTAATGTAGCGGAGGCCAGTTAGTGAAGTGCTATGCAGGTAAACCTCATTCTTCTGACCTCTAAAGGTGCTCTAGCGCTAGTGGCCATGGTCTTTAGCCTCCTTGGTAGAGCAACCGACTCCCATGCGGAAAGTCGCTGGTTTGATCCCAGCTCGGAGTGAGTTTGGGTGGCGCAGGATCGGTGGGTTACATTAGGGTTGGGCGATGTTGACCAGTTTGGCATCATGCGATGTCTAGTGTGAACTATCGCGATGGACGATGGCATCGTGGTGAATAATTAATTAATTCATAACTAATTAATTATTTGTAGCCTACCGTTTCAACTACCTGACCCGCATGGTCTTTGTTTTACCCATAACCATATCATAAATAAATAAAGATAAGATACACACAAATTACCACCCCTCAATAGCTTTTTCCACTGGACTCTGGCATAAATTGGCAGAGGGATCTGTGTCGACAAACTTGGTTGGTAAAATGGTGCACAACCAACAGGAACCAACCAACAGTATCTTAGTAGTAGAGGTTTTCGCTAAAATTACTAAGTACAAGCGTGTAAGTGAAAGATTGAAGCAGTACTGATGCTGTGACATGTTACCTGACAGATTCAAAAGACCGGAGAGTCGTTAGAAAGAGACAAGATTAATTAAATGTCACGTTTAACAATTACAGTGAGATGTGATCCAGTGGTACGTCCTTGATAAACTGTACGACATGTACTGCTCTCTGGGGTTTTGTGCTCAAAACATCTGTGACTGCTGGAGGTCGGACGTACGCATATGTTGCAGCGCATGTCAGAGTGTGTGTGTGGTCACATGATGTGTGTTTTCAGCGGTATAGTGTGGACAGATATCTTTTCAGAAATTCTAGATGAAACGCCAGTGTGAATGTAGATTGTTTTCGTTCTAAAATGCAATTTTAGACGTAATAGTGTAAACGGGGCCTACTAGTGTGTATTTTTCGCGAGTAGGTTGCTGCTGCTACAGGGATGGGGTGGAGGATCGCAATGACGGCTTAGTATTGGTAGGCAGGACAAAAGGAGAATGCCAATCAAAGTGTTTCTGCATACTGCATTTATCAAGTTTGATTATAAAAAATAGCATAAATAAATTTTTACCTTTAGAGGCTGGTTGTATTCACGCACTGTTGCCACAAAACTGTGTTTAAACCTCTTTTAAATGGTATTTTTGCATAATTGGTCCCCTTTGAAGTCAACATGCACACATTATGTGGCATTTTAATATTAAACTGAATGTAAGAAATGTAGTATGGGATGGGACGTGTTAATATTGAAAAGGTGTGAGGCTGTGCTAGAAGTGAGATAATTTGTAGCTTAAGAAGCTTTGCGTGTATTTATAAATGTATAGGTAAAGTTTTTCTCAGCCTTTACATAGTAATCATGGTCCCACTTTATATTAAGTGGCCTTACTTCATATGCACTTACACCGAAATTAACAATTCGTTACAATATATTTATTGAGTAAATACATGTTTTTACATGGTCCTTATGCTTGATTAAATATCTATATGTAATTACATCTGTAATTAATTTCTGTAATTACATTTTTAAATACACTGTTTACCATCCCTTACACCTTATCCCACCCTTAAACCTACCGATACCACCAAACCTGTCCCAACTCAAGAGCACTCAAGTGTTCTCAAATACATTATGAACACAGTATTGTAAGTACATTGTATTTATTTTTTGATGCAAGTACATAGTAGTTAAGGACACTTAATATAAAATGGGACCACAATCCTATATTCTGTATACACATTTATTATTTTGGAGTAAATTAAGTGTTTGGTGTTTTTCAATACCTCAAATAAATATTATAATATGTTAAATATATATATATATATATATATATATATATATATATATATATATATATATATATATATATATATATATATATATATATATATATATATATATTATTGCAAACTGTTTTTTAAATTAATACATTTGAAACTTTACTAGACTAGCAAATCTAATTTTTGCAAAATTATTGTCATTATTATTCTTCAATGTCACATTTCAAAAATCATTCTAATATCTTTATTTTAAAGTCCAGAATTATTTTTATTTTTTTACTTATCATTACTATAGAAAACTGTTATGCTGCTGAATATTTTATGTGGAGTCACTGAGGTATTTTAAGGTCTTTTGCTTAATATAAATACAAAAAACTAAATTTATTCGAAATAAAAATAATTTATCAATATTTGTACAGTTACTTTTAATCAGTTTAATGTATAAAAGTTTTATTTATTTATTTATTTTAAATGTTTTATTTTTAATTCTATGTAATGTAAAATTAATGATAAATTATCCAGGAAGGTGTATTAAACAGGGGAACTTTAGTTATTAAATAGGTTCCTACGATGACTTTTTTACATGACTTTTCCTGATGGTTGTTTAACTTGTTTAATAGAAACATAATTTGCATTTGCCACTGCTGACTGAACACATGTGCAATATGAATGTATAACTAAAGCTTATCCCAGTGCTAACACGCATATTAGTAGATTGTCTTGCTCTCATTATCTACTAAAGTTTCTTTTAATATTAGTGTTAGTTGCTGTGCCCTAACAGTTTATCCAGTCACCTCTTTATTTTGTCTGTTATTTCTCTCACGTTATCACAGAAGCATCAACATCTGATCCCAAACGTTGTCTTTTTTGTAACAGCATTTCTCTCAGTAATGACACCTCTCAGATGCATTTGTGCTACAATATCTGTGATATTTTTCAGTTTGTGTCTTCTGATGTGTGCCCTCATGTCTTACGTTTTCTCATTCTAACTTCCTATTGTCCCATAGATTTCACCCACTCATATTTGATTGACTTAAAGTGACTCTACAGATTACATTACCCACAGTTCCATCTCCGATAAAGTGTTTTGTATGTTGCCCAGGGTCAGATGGCAGTGAATGGAAGCTCTCAGTCTCAGAGGCCCTTCTCTCCACCTGCACACCCTCCTCCTCCACCACCACCAATCCTCAGCCCAGGCCTGGTACAGATCCAGCATGGTCATAGTTCAGGTGAGCAGAAAGAACCACAATTGCCGGCTGTAGTACTGGAAGACAAGTATTAGCATAACATTAACCCTTCTGTTGTAAAAATGTTTACAGTTTCCGTATTTTGTGATTCACAAGGGGTTTATTTACAGTTGTGAATTGCGTTTTTGAACCTTGATGTCTGCTCTGTCAACTTTTGATGGTGAAAATTCAACTCTACAGTTTAACAAAGTAACTTTTATTGACATTTTAGTAGTTTAAAATAATATAATGTATAAGAAGTAATATATAGAGAAATAAATCTGTAAATAACAGATATATCACTTAAAACATCAACACAGGCTCAATATGAAAACGTAGCTCTCTCAGAACGTAGCTCGTTTCTGGAGACTGCGAATTATGTGGCTAGCGGTAAGTATGGCTGCATTTCATTTTTTAAATGAATGCTACGGGGCGGTATGGTGCTGTTTCTTTTCGCGCTTACCAGCTGACCGCTTACCTCCGCGTGGATGACTCCCGATGTAACCAGTTTGTCCCTTTAGCTCGCCATGTCGGCAGACTTGAGATGCAGAGAGGAGTTGACCACAATGACAGGGGTCGAGTCCGGTGAAGAACGGAAGGCGGGTAGGACAAAAGCAGAATCCAAAAAATAAAATAAACAAGTAAATAACAGGGTGAGAATGTGGTAAAATCTGAAAATGTGGTAAAAATCATACGAGAGCTTTTCTTTTTTTTTGGATTGCTTTTAAAAATTGTTGGTTGGCTTTAGGGAAGTGGGAATGCAGGTCAATCAATAAAATTGGTTGGGTTTAGGGAAGGAGGAGGGTGGGTCAGTCGATCGGTCAGTCAGTCAAACAGAGTCAACAGCGGCCTCTGGTGGGTTAATGCGAGAACAGCAGGCGCAAATGGCACGAGAGAAATTTGAGATATGAAAAAGCATACACAGCGGCCTCTCGTAGAACAAAAACTGCAAAAAACGTACCTCCTGGGACGTATTTTACAGTCTCCAGAAACGTATATTGAGGTATGTTTTCAGAATGAGTCTGGGTTGTAAAATGTTACACTATATCACTATTAAAAATGTTAATAAAAGTCACTTTTTTCACTTTTAAGGGTTAAAAGTTGTTGGAAGAAACATCAAAGTCCCATAAAACAATTCAAAAGCATAAATAAATTGGGAAAATATAAAATAAAAACATGGATTACAAAATACAGAAAACAGGTAACGTGTGGATATTTTTTACTGTGTCGCCAAAAATGGCCCGTCTTAACAAAATCTCTAAAATAAGGCAGCTAAATTAAATTTCAATCCTTAGACCTGTTTTGCATGTAGAAACAACCTGTACAACACAATTCTGTAAATATCTAGGTTTTACCTCATCAATGTGTTTAACGTTTAATCAGTGGGCACATTTTTAATTCATTTTTAATGCTTTTTTTTAAGACATTAATCATAAAAGTTAAAGCAGCAGATTTGTATTGTCTGTGTGTATGCTTAGTTGTTCTTCAGGTGTTCTTCGCACACCTTCTGTTGTACTAAATTAGTGCAGCCTATATGAAAATGTGAAAATAGAAAAGTGATTCAATTTTTTTTTTCTAATGTTGATGTTCATTTTAAATAAGTAGTTACAAGCAGCAAATGTCATTTTTGAGTGTACTTTTGGTGTGTTTACACTTGGCAGGTTAGTTTTGATAAAAAAAAAAAAGCAAGACACTTCTATACAGCTTAAAGTGACCTTTAAAGGTTTAACTAGGTTAATTATGTTAAATAGGAAGGTTAGGGTAATTAGGCAAGTTATTGTATAACGATGGTTTGTTCTGTAGACTATCGAAAAAATATAGCTTAAAGGGGCTTATGATTTTGACCCTAAAATGGTTTTTAAAAAACTGCTTTTATTCTAGCCGAAATAAAACATATAAGAATTTTTCCAGAAGACAAAATATTATCTGACATACTGTGAAAATTTCCTTGCTCTGTTAAACATCATTTGTAAAATAGTTAAAAAAGAAAAAAAGTTAAATGGGGGCTAATACTTCTGACTTATATATATATATATTAATACAACAATACAAGTTTAAACATTTTTGCCATTAAAGTCCTAGTGTTCACCAGACCATGACTGCTGAAAAAAATATTATCAGCCCATTTTCAAATCAACTCTCATAAGCAGTTCCACTAAAAAACAGGCAGAAGACATGTACATTAATCAAAAACAGGCCATGATGCCAAAAGACACAACCATGAATCCAAAAACCTGTCTCCTTGCAGCAGATCTTTCTTTGTATGTGTGACAGAGGGATTCCGGGGGAACTTTTGACTCCTTTTTTACACATAAATATAAGGCTCATTTTTTATTCTTAATCAGATGTAACCTCATACAACAAGTGCGTTTAACCCAGCATATTTTGGATGTTCTGTTTAAAAATATATAAAATACATGAAAGCATTTTTGCATGTGTCTGTCTTTAGGTACAGTCTTTAAAATGCTAGAGCATGAGTTCTGAATGAACCAGGTCTAAATGTATCATTTTCTTCAAGTGTGAACACATTTAAATGTGCAGTTCATTACAGAGTTCATTCTGTTTCATGGTACTGTCTTAAATTCTGGACTGCTTCAACCCAAATTTAGGTGAAATATTGACAAACCCAACATTTTATTAAACATTTTATTAAAAAAAAAAAGACAAATAAAACCCAGTGGTTAGGTTGAATATTATATAATAAAGTATTTCATAATTAAAAATCAAAATATGTACGCACTTAATGAATGTAAAAAGTAATAGTCACCTGATTTCATTATATTGTATTGTATTATATTGTATTATATTATATTATATTATATTATATTATATTATATTATATTATATTATATTATATTATATTATATTATATTATATTATATTATATTATATTATATTATATTATATTATATTATATTATATTACATTATATTATATTATTCATTTTCAACTTAGTCCTTCATTTATCAGGTGTCATCACAGCGGAATCCAAACTAACACATCTACATTGCAGCTATGTCTGTACAATGTTGCTTTGTTACAACGTAGAAATGTAAGACGTAAGAGGGCTGTAGCAGCATTGTTGTATAACATTCAGCTACCATGAGATGATGTTCTTACTACATGTATTATTGTTTTTTTTTTTGTTTTTTTTTTGGTAGTTTATCAATACTGCCTAGAATACAGGATAAGCAGTAATACTGTTTCCAATATTGCTAAATATTAAATATTGTTTATTCATTTTTCCTTTTTTTAATTTAATAACTGCATATGTAAACTTTTAAGTGCAAGAAATGCCATACAAATGTATATAATCAAACTTTTTATTGTATGTTTCACAACATTTAACACATACAGTACACATCTAATTATTAGCTAACAGTATAAAATAATGTTTAGATTACATTGCATAAATAACTATATGTAATTAATCTAAAAGGGCAGGCTAAATTAAACTGTCGATTGATAAAGTAAAGTAAACAAACAAGAAAAAATAAAGCAAATTAAAATGCAGACACTTGGCATCGAATCTGTGGACTGGAGAATACAGCAGACTGGGGAGCACAGCCGAAGACCAGGCGTATTGTTGATATGGAGAAAGCAGTCAGAGAATAAACAAATTCAACAGAGAATTCAGTTTCAGAGATGGATCCACAGCAGCCACAAGTCAAAATAGGCAGTGAACAAGAGAGGACAGATTAGAGCTTGACACAACAGGACTACACAAAGGACCACTGATGTCTTATTTAGCAAGAAGAAATAAAGCAATCCTCATGTCTCCTCAGTCATTGTTGAATGAGATGCCGAACGGTCTGTTGAAATTTAAACAGATTCATTGAGGAGGAGTAAATGTATAGTGGTCGGCCATGCTGCCAAATCACAACCTAAAGCAAAGCCATTTATAATGACAACATTATGACAAAATTGTGACAACCTTCAGCAACGATGTAAATCCTCAGCCTTTTTACAAGGTTGGTACCATGTTGTAGGAAGGTCAACATGTTGAGGCAATGTGGGTTTGTTGGGATGAAATGCCAACTATTCCGACTGAGTTATTACCTATATCTCTAAACAGAGACTTTCCTAAAATGGCTTTTTGTCCTTCTGCTGATTCACTCTCATTTTTGATGCTCTAAAACAAAGATTTGTAACACACAGTTCTTGTTAGTGAACATCAGGCAATTATTGGCAATTAACGGTGCAGTTTGGTCCTCAGGATATGAATCACTTGCATCCATTAGACCAGACCAGAGCAATCAATACCTGAACAGAGGGGGAAACTGAGGAGAGGCAAAGCTCTGACACTTTAGTGCAGATTTGCTTAGGAAGGCACATTCATACAGTTGTTGTAGTAGTTCAGTTTAAAGAAAGATGCTGACAAATAGTTTGCTGTAGCATTTCCTCACATCACTGCCTTTTTACAACCGCAAACCTGTATAAATATGGGGATATAAATGTAGCTGTCTCATTTATGCCACATCATACTAATGTCATATACTTCATGGTGCTTAGTCAGGGTTGGAGATTGTGCCATGTCAGTTTTCCTGCTCACTTAGATTAAATTTGACTGTCAAGTTCCCGTTGTGTCACTATTTACAGTATTTTGTAATTTAAGATAAGTTGCTGGCAAAACAAAGTAGATGTCTTTATTCGAAGACATTCTTTGCTTTCGTAGTGTGAAACGCTTATGAACAGCCAGTTAATTGCCTTTACGATGCATTTTAGTATCTGACTAAAGTCTAGACAGTAATAAATTCTGCATAGTGTGATGGCAGCAGTCAACTGAAGAGCCAATAGCAGCGCAGCAGTCGATGATGATGTGTTTGTGAGAGAGAGACATTCAGTTTAAAAGGTTCATTCTAGGTTGTCAAACTGCAGGATCTCAGTGGGGTCATATGCGATACAGTTTGATACTTTTTAAAGGACAGAACAACATTGCACAGCAGTTTACTCAACAGTTTTTTTTTATCTGTCTCTAAACTATCCCTCTCTCTCTCTTTGACAGAGGGTTCAGAGACACTGAAAAGAGAGACTGTTGTCTCTGGTCAGACAGTGGTCAGTAGCTCCGTGCCCATCGCTCGCTTCTCAGAGGAAGAGAAGAAGGTCTCCGTCATTAAAGCTCCCCATTACGAAGGCATTGGGCCAGTGGATGAGTCTGGCATTCCCATCGCCATCCGTACGGTGAGTATTATACTGGCATGTATGAGGGAAATAACATAAATGACTAATTTAATTCACTTTAAAAATGATTCATGGAGTATGCTTTAAAAGAAAATACAATTTCAGTTATTAATATTTATTCCAGTGTGCTATTTGTGAAATTCATTGTCAATATTTGTGTGAAAATGGTCACATTTTAAAATCCTACAACAATTTTTGGTAACATTTGTATTTATGATGTCCTTGTTACACATTTTTTATCTACTTACTATAGTAATTAAAAATAAATATGCATAATTACATGCAACTAACCCTAAACCTAACCGGCAATCTAACCCTAACCATATAGCTAGTATATGTAATGAATTACTATTACCCAGCAGTTAAATGAATTGTTAAACTGTAACAAGGACATCTAAAATAATGTAATAATTAAGTCAACTTAACTGTTTTATATAGGCTACTGCATTCTCAACAAATAGTTGATCATTCCTGATGATAATTTATCATGCTACTTGAGTAAATTTTTGCTCTTCTAATGACTTTTCAACATATATATTGGCTGATTTTGTCTTTTGATTGATATAAGTAGTTAGTCTGTCCATACTGAACTACTGCAGCATGGAATATATCATTTGTATTATTAGCTGTTCGTTATAAATCAATTAATTCTGGGTTTCTGTTTCAATTTATTTAATTTAGTGTAGGGATAAACTGAGTCTGAGGTTATTCTAGGAACTCACAAGTGGACTTGCTTGTATATTTTCAACAATACAGGTTTATTCTTACATCTTCATACTAAATCAGGAACTGCTTTAAACACATTGACTTTGTAGCTCATAATAAATGAGGTCCATCAAATAGCAAATCTTCTATAGCATCATCGTTGATAGAACTATTGTAGTGATTATTTACAGTATAATCTTGCCAATTTGCTTTGTTTTTGCACTAGTTTATATAAAGAAAGACTGTATGTGAGTCAGAGTTTGTTTCCTTTCAATGATCCAGTCTCAAGTATATGAATAATGTGATTTGTGAAGTAAAAATTGATATTTTTTAGTGCTCACATAAAAGGTAGCCTGACATTCTGTGTACTTATGTCTTTCATACCAACATTTGTGACCCTGGACCAAAAAATCACATGGGTCAAAATGTTTGAAACTGACATTTGGCAGAGATACAACTATTTAAAAATCTGGAATATGATTTTTCAAACAAATGACTAATTAAAAATTAAGTATTGATATATTTAAAGTATGACCTTTTCAGTCTCAGTATCTTCTTATCACAAAATAATTCTAAACAAATGCAGTCCCTGCTGAGCCACTGTGTATCTCAGTGAAACATGTTTGGTGATGAATGAATCAGCACTTCTGAATGGATCAAGTGATTCAGTGACCTATTTAATGATTAATAAAGAATGATTCAGCTTTTTTTAACTAATCAGATTAATTTTAAATGCTCATTTCAATTTTTGATATACATTTTGTTGTTAAAATAAATGACAAAAAATAAGAATGTGACATGAAGTGCACACATTTAAGGTTTGAAAAATTGCTATTTGCATTCCTTGAACATAACAATTTTCATTTTTTTACTGCTAATAAATGCCGCATTTGGTTGTTTCAAAGCACTGGATCAATAAGATAATTTTTTAACACCCCTCAAAAACCTGAAACCACATAGCACCCTATTTGTATAACCTATATATTATGACGGAAACTTATTGATCTACAATACTGAAGTGAGCTCGCTTTGTGATTGTTTAGAACTTCCGATTCAGTTGCCTATGGGAGAAATGACTAGAAATAATAAACGGCAGAAAACCGCTGAACTATTTGCTCTACAAACAAATGTGTGCATGACTATACAGTCAAAGCAGAATAATACAATAAGAAAATATCAGTTTGCAACATCAAGCAGCATAACAAGCTGTTTTTAACGTCTAAAAATGAATTAAAGTTAATAAAAACGGACGTCTCGAGCCAAAAAGATTAATCCGTGAAGAATAAGGTCAATAGAACATTCAAAACAAGACTATATGAGATAAACTTGTATGAGCTATTTTTAAATCACTGAAATATAGAGTGGATGGTGCTGCAAAGCACATCACTGCAGAAAAAGAAACTAAAAATGACTTGATATAATGTTCTGATGTCTGTTTCCACAAAAATATGATTTTTATTACTTGTTGCCTTGCTTTATCTAGCTAGGATCTGGTATAGCAAACCAAAAACAAAGCCAAACACTTGTTGTTGTCATCCCATCTGTTGATTGTCATTGGTCAATTTAAAACAACAGATCAGCTGTCTGTCATCTGTTTTGAGGGCATTTTCCTTGATTAGCGTTTGAGCTGTTTTGACATTTGATCCTCTTATTGTGGCTACAGGAATGCTTTTCAGCAGGTCAGACTGTCTGTGAATGTGTGTTTGTGAGCAGAAGAGAACATTCCTGCCTCTTTCCTGGCAGGTTTCTGTGATACTCCTATTCTCTCTTTCTCTCTCTCTCTCTGTGCTCTGGTGATGTTGTTGGTTGTCAGGTAATGACAAATGCTGTTAGCTTTTTCTGCACTTAACCATCAAACTGATAGGATAGCTTGACTCTGTGTGTGTGTGTTTGTGCTTTTGTTTAGACTGTGGACAGGCCCAAGGACTGGTACAAGACCATGTTTAAACAGATCCACATGGTTCATAAGCCAGGTGTGTATACTGGTTACACTGAATGCATCTTGCAGTATTAAATCCAGCTATTAATTACATATTCTTTTGTCAGTGTTATGAGTTTTTCAATTTGCTTCTATCCAATGCTGTTTTTACCAGATGATGACTATGCAGACACATATAATGCAACATACGCAGTCATAAACAATGGTAAGCTGTTTCAAATAAAATAAATCCGATTTTAACTTTCTGATTGCTTAAAACAAGGAAGGATGTTGTTCAATAGTTTTGAAATTGTGGTTTGATGTAAACAAATTGTCATTAAAGATAAGTAAAACAAAGGTTATGTTATTTGGGAAATTAAAAAGTAGTTATAATATAGATTTAAAAATTGATAATGAAGTTATAGAAAGAGTTCATGCAATTAAGTTTCTTGGTGTTGTATTCGATCATAACATTAGTTGGAAACTGCAAATGTTGTGTTAAAATTGGCAAAAAACGTATCAATAGTGTGTAAAGCAAGATTTATCTTGGACAATAAATCAATATATGTGTTATACAACACACTTATGTTGTCATATATGAGTTATTGTGCTCAAATTTGGGGGGAATACATATAAATCTAATTTACAATCCTTATGCACAATGCAGAAAAAAGTAATTGGAATGATAGAAAATGTGGGTTATTTGGAGCATATGAATTCTTTATTTTTTTAATTGAAGATACTTAATTTTAATGATTTTGTTCAATTTAAAACAGCACAATTCATGTTTAAAGTTAGAAATAAATTACTTCCTAAATGCATACAAAAGTTTTTTGAAGAAAGACAAGGGCAATATAATCTGAAAGAGGAACAAAATCTTAGGAGGTTGAAAACAAGAACAACTTTTTAAAAACTGTGTATGTCTATATGGTGTAAAATTATGGAACAGTCTGGAACAGGTTCCCAAACAATGACAGGATATTAATCAATCAAAATCAAACAGTTGTATAAATGTATATTATTAAAGGAATATAATGATTAATAAAGGTGATTGTAAAAATATGGAAAATATATAAAAAGGTAAAAATATGTTATTAAAGAAATATGTTGATGAATTGACGTGATTAAAAAAAGAACAATATGGTTTAAGATAATGGCTGTTTGCAATACTATGTACTTTTGTGGGGTCTATGTTATGATTAGTCAATGTACAAATGGTGAATTAACCATGTCAAAGATGCCAAAAGGATGAAGTATGTATCATGTAAAGCTTATGTATGTTCTAAGGTAAAAAGAAGAGATAAGTAAAAGAAGAAATAATTTGAAGTAATAGACAAATGATGTGTGTGGTAATGGGGTGGGGAAAATATTAAGCTTGCGCTTCATCCTGCTCCATTTTGACCATGATGAAATGCTTTTTGTTTAAAGAATTGCTTTGCGTATGATTTTTCTTTTTCTTTTTGTTGTTTAAAATGAATAAATCAAATCAAGTTTTAGGGCAACTTTGATGAAAGTTGATGATCCATTTCAAATGTTGACTATTATATATACGAAAGGTTGTGTATGTTTATTGCATGGAAATGTACAGTGGAACTATTTAGAAATCATAATTTCCTAATATTGCAAAATTTGCAGATAAATATTTACATGCCACATAAATAATAAACATGAAAAATGTGTTTTGTTTTTTACAGTTGACATCTAAAAAGTGTCCAAATATATGATGTTGTTTGTCTTGATTTTTAACAATATATCTATTATTTGATAATATTATAAATGCATGTGTATTTCTAACACTATTATAACACTGTTATTACAAATTTGAGGCGAGTATTATTTTTTTTCTTTAATTAAACTATTGCTTTCTATTATCAAAGGATTTAATATATGTATTGAAATACATTTAAAATGGCAGTTACAAATGGCATAAAATATATTGTGCAGCACAGTTGTTGATATTAATAAGAAATATTTCCTGAGCACCACATCCGTATATTGTTATGATTTCTGCAGGATCGGTGACACAAAAAATTACGTTTTGAATCACAGAGATATGTATGTGTATATATTTAAATAGTAAAATTAGCCTGAATTATAACAAATCACAATAGTGCTGCTTTTGATCAAATAAATGTTGAATATTTGAGCTAAACAAACTTTTTTAAAAAGATATTATACTAATTTTAGAGTTTTGTATAGTTGAGTACCCCTATTTCTATTTGTTTGTTTGTTTTTTCTGCGATGCCTAAACACATATAGCCATTAACTACATTAGTTTCATTAATCTGCGATATTGATTTATTATTTGTGTCTATTTCTTAGACAATTATCCTCCAGTTCATGCTCACCCACCTCCTCGAACGCACACGTACCGGCCGCTCTCTAGAAATACCTCAGACATCCCCGACAATGCTGCCCAGCGAGAGCTCTCGCCGTCACCCGTGCCCCCGCCACCCCCTCCGATGCCCTCTCTCCTCCAGCTCCGCTCGCGGGACATGGACAGAGAAAAAGAGTTCTCCCATGACCCGTAAGACAGCCCAAATCATACCCTACAGGCTACCCTCGGATTGGTTCTTATATTGGTCTCTTCAACAGAAACGAATGGGGTCCTCCAGAACGTAAAGTGGACACGCGTAAATATCGGGCAGAACCACGAAGCATCTTTGAGTATGAGCCTGGTAAATCCTCCATTCTCGAACAAGAAAGGCCTGTGAGTGATCTCTTTTCATTAAATTATTTAATTAAGTGATTGTCATTTGCTAATATAATTGTATAATCCTTACTGTGCTTTAGTTCTAGAGACAGTTCAGCTGTTGTGTTTTCCTTAATTTTAGGGAGCTTTTTCACTCTGTTTATTCAAAAATTCAGACATACAGGGTCAGTCTCCAACAAGGATTATAGGCCTTGTCCTGGATTAAGTTGCTCAGTCAGCAGACTTGCTTTTGGAAATCGTTTTTTAGCTCTGTGTTTAGCCAAATTTGCGCCCTAGAAACTGTTGAAAGTTTCAAAGAAGTAGTTCACCCAGAAATGAACATTCAGCCTATATTTACTTGCCTTCATATAATTTCAAACCTGTATGCCTTTTTTTCCTCTGAAACCCAAAAATGCTTATTCATGATGGGTATAGACAGATCTTTCCATGTTTTTGCCCCCGTTTTGAATTCATGGAGCGTTGTTTGTTTGTTATATCTGCATTTTTACCACAATTTCTACCATTTTTTTAGATTCATTTGTATTTTTGGCTCTTTTTTTAACTTTGTTGTGAGAGGACAGTACCTTTACAGGAAGCAATGTTGAAGAGAGAGATGTGGCATGAGATTGGGAAAGATCCAGAACTAGTCTAGTCAGGAGTAGAACTTTTAAAGTCCTGATTCACAGACAGGGTGCAAAATATTCAATGACGATTGAGGGAGGGGTCAAGTTTTTCAGTTATGTTTGGTAATATGCCTCAGTGAACCTAATTCATATATTTAATTACATTACATCTAATTTATTAATCATCCTTGTTGTTATGTTTTCAGTGTTTTAAGGGATATTGAGTGGTTCTCAATGACATTTGTGATATTAAATAAACGGTGACAGGTTTTCTTTCCTGCAGCTATTAATGGATGACCGTGAAAGACTGCATATATATATATTTTTTTTACTGATTAACTTTAATGTGTAAGCCAGTGTATTATAAAATGCAAACTATGCATCTAGTTTTACAGACACCTACAAATGTCTTTAAAAAAAAAACAGCTCTAGTGCTCTAGATTTGCTCTAGAAAAATTCACAATGGTATGAACCATTAGGGGTGGTCATATATAAATTGAAGACATGTATTATTTTAATTATTAATATTATTTAAGATACAGATCAGAGCAAACTATTTCTTAATCATTAAAGGGCAGACCCCCACATACATCATGTTTTGATGGCCTTCATGGGGGGATCAATTGTTAATTAGGGGAGTCAGACCCCCCAAACCCCCCTGTAATTCACACTCTGTTCACAGATAATTGAGACTATATATTGTTTTTTTTTAGCTAAACAGCCTCCATTACCTTGCATAATATAGAAATTAGCAAACTACATATTTTTCTCAACATGTTTTCTTATGCTTTGTTGCGGGAAGAAAGGCTTGGATTAAGTTGTTAAATTGATCATTTGTAACATTTTAGAATGTTCAGTGTATTCCTTTAACTTTGTGTGCTTTTCAGATCAATTTTGTTCTTCCTCTCATTAAAAATTATAATACCCTTCATACATTTTAGGTCAATAGCATTTTATTTTTAAGGATTATGCTAGGCTGGAGTAGACTGGAGGCTGGAAATCAGTTTTCCCACTCCGTAAAAATAGTTGGGTTAAAAATGCCCCTACGTATAACCCATATAATAATGAATTATATAATTTAAGTCAATGCATTGGGTTATTTTGAATTTTTTATTTATTTATTTATTTTTTTCCTTCTGGTATTGCTATTGCTACTATTACTAGTACTACTATTAATTTTAACATTATGACTGTGTAAATAAATAATAAAATTTTTAATTCTGTCCAGCTGTCCAGCAGTGTCCACAGTGTACAATACGTTTTAACCACATCCACACTTCTATACAAGAATAATTCTATTTTAAAAAGAAATGGGTTTTCTGTTTACTCATGTACTTTTAATGCAGCTAGAAGGGCACCCACTGCATATGCTAGAGTAATTGGTGGTTCATTCTGCTGTGGCAACTCCTGATAAATCAGTAACTAAGCCAAATGATTATTAGTAAGTGTATTTTTTTGTTTAACATGACTTCTTTTTGAAACAGTTTCTTACCTTATCCCAATTATTTAAACAGCAGCATAATTACCTTATCCTGTCTTATAAAAACTTTCATTTTCATTTTGAAGCCATTTAAGTTCAGCTCAATGAAATTGTCACATGCTTAACTTAATGTCCAAACAGTAGAAACTGATGATTGGATGTGTGTTAAGACAGGCTTTAACCTCTGTTTCATGGATCATTTGACCATATAATGGACCCTCAGCCATAAGTTTGCTTATCATGAGCAATGTGGTGCTGTAGTAAGCTTTCTTTCCTTTGTATATTAGTTCATGTAGTAGGTAAAATATTGGTAAATGTTTGCACTTAAAGCAATCAGTTGGAGCTATAGTGCTGCGGTTTACCTGAAACATTAAGCTGTGGTATTCATGCTAACAATGCAGCTTTGAATTTTGCCAGCAATACATTATGTCCCAATCCCATTCTTACACTAATAATGTCAAGATTGTGTTTGTCTAATAAAACGGCACAAACAAAATGGTTCAATAGAGGTTTTTCCTCAGTGTTTCATTTCTCTTTTGAGAGCAGCTGAACTTTCGTTTTGCAATGCAGATGTAAAAAGCTGGAAGGGTGTCAGACAAAAAGCGGTGGAGTCATAGCCAGCGGCTCGGTTCACAGGGAACAATAGGATAGAAATGTCAGGAGGCTGAATCACACCACTGCCCTCAGCACAACAGTGGATGTGGCGGTGGGAGATGTCCCATGTGGCAAAATGAGTGGGCAGCTTTCACAGCATGTACAGTCATAGCTCAGGGAAGAGAAAAAGAGGGTTTAGAAGAGGGTTTAGAGCAGGGGTGGGCAAACTCGGTCCTGGAGGGCCGGTGTCCTGCACAGTTTAGCTCCAACTCTAATCAAACACACCTGCCTATAGATTTCTAGTGATCTTGAAGACACTGATTAGCATGTTCAGGTGTGTTTGATTAGTGTTGGAGCTAAACTGTGCAGGACACTGGCCCTCCAGGACCGAGTTTGCCCACCCCTGGTTTAGAGAGAGAGAAACAGGAGGAAGAAGCTCGATGTCTCCCCCTGCTGGGGAAAACTGAAAGGCACAACTCTTGTAATGAAAAAAAAAAGAAAATTCTATCAGTTGGAACTCAGAAGCAATATGTTCTGTCTCATGCTGAAGGCTAAACCGTTTTGTTTCCCATTGACTTCCATTGTATAGACATATACAGGAGTTAGTAGACCTACAATTTCAAGATGACTGATTAGATTTGTTTAGAACAGAAGTAAAAGAGCAGTCTAGTTTTGAAGCACATATTCTGAAGCGCAGCATAAAAATATATGATATATCAGAACACTGATCAAAATTTGAGAACGACTTCAGATTCCTTATCCTTAGCTATTAGCATTAATGAGATAGTTTGCCCAAAACTGAGAATTTTGTCATTTACTCACCATTCACTTGCTCCAAACCTTGACTTTCTTTATTCTGTTGAACACAGAAGACATTTTCAAGAAAGCTGGAAACATGTAAACATTCACTTCCAGAGTATTAGTTTTTTCTACTAAGGAAGTCGATTGTCACAGGTTTCCAGCCTCCTCAAAGTATCTTGTTTTGTGTTTAACAGAAGAAAATTAAAAAGGTTTGGAACCACACTAAAAATTTTTTTAAAGATGATTCCTTGGATTTACTAAATGTTTTTACGTTAAGTTGTTGTAAACAATTTATTTGGGCTAAATTTAAACAAACAAATTAAGTTGAACATTGCTCAATTTAATTTGTTTGTTTAAATTCAACACAAATAAATTGTTTGCAACAGTTTTGCATGCAACACTTTTTTCAGTGCACTTGAGGGTGAGTACTTTCATTTTGGGGTGAACTATCCCTTTAATCTGGCACCTGATGGAAAACTTCTTTACTATCTCACAACTCCTATTTCAATTGCAATCTAACTTACCAGTTTTCACTGGCTTTGCAAGATGGTGATCCATTCTTAAATAAATCAAACTGTTCAACAACAGGTAAGATGAAGGCCAAAGAGACAAGCCTTTTAGCCATAGCAAAAGATGATAGTCTTTGAAAATCCTTGGTTTTTACAATAGGCCTATTACAACTTTACAGTTTCACTAACTCATTTAAGTCCCCCAAACGACAAATGCACAAGAGGATGAGATAATGCAGAGAATCTTAATACTCGGTTGGTCAGCAGAAAGAATCAAAAGTCAGACTACCTTTTAATAAGGAGCATATGTGGATTGAGAACTGTTTTAACGTTCACTTTAGTTATAAAAGTTTCATTTATTTAGTTTAATGAGAAATTATACCTAAAGCTGATACTTAAGGTTTGATGTTACTTAAAGCTGAAATTATTGAAATAATATTTTTCTCATTTGGATCCTAATGTAAATACAGTTGTAGTCAATGGGAGGCAAAGCAATTTAGTTACCTACATTATGCCCTGTTAATTATTATAAATGAATGTGTTTAGTGTGTGAGAGAGATGAGCCACAACATCAACCTCTGTTCTTTACCCATATATTCTTGCCATATTTTGATCCTCCTTTAGTCAACACAAGCTCATTGGAAATATGTGCCTCAGCCATACTTCAACAAACGTTTGACTGTGGCTTCTAGGTCAAATGAATACTAAGGGGCAGTATGATTCCAAATTATTTTTGTTACTTTTCACACTAATGATATTTACAGACATATTATCAATGAATAAAGGATTATTTTTATGCAGTTCTTTGCATAACACAACATAAATGCTACAAAACACCTGAATGATGTTCATAATTTGTAATAGAACACATTTTGCCTCACCTTTCTGTCTAAATATGGACACATTCTCTGCTGCAGTCAGCTTGCTCGGTAGCTCACTTTGTACTAGTGATACAGAACATTCAAGATTGAGTCCATTACTCTAAGTGATGTATTTCAGATTTTCAAAATTCATACAGCACCCTCTATTGGATTTGTCATCTCAAACATGTAACAAAATGTACCCAGAGCAACGTATTTTATGTTTGGCTTAGTATTTTCAGTAAGCCTGGGTTGCCTTTTAACCCTGACTGCCATTTTTCTTTCCCTCTCAGTTTTTTCTCTTTGCTTACCTCTATTCTTCTGTGTTGCTTCTTGCTCCAGACATTTGATTTAAACCCAGATGACATAGATTTAGAGAACGAGCCTTGGTTTAAATTCTTTTCCGAGTTGGAGTTTGGACGGCCGGTAAGTTGTGTGAGGGTGCGGCAGGTTGGCATGCTGTAGGCTATAATCTCCTTGTCCTGTACACACATGCTGCTGTGTAACGACAAGTGTGCGTGTGTGTGTGTGTGGTTTAAGTTTTGACATGTGCACACTGGCTTTATAAAAACTTATTTAATGACAAAGAAATCTGTGTTTGCCCACAGAAAACGGCTCAATAGCACTTAACACCACCACAATAACATTTTGCACAATGAAGGCCCCGATATACTCACTGCAACATTTTTGTTCATTCATTGATAAGAAGTTCAAAATAAGGGATAATGTTGCACTGCACATGCTGCTGAGGCTTTGTCAAAAATAATACACTTCCAGTTTAAAATACACATTTTAAAATACACATTGTCATTCAAAATGACAAACATTTTTTTGTTTTGCCTGTTTCACACCCCAAGTGCGAGCAGATTGTGAGCAGCACGCATAGAGAACAAAAACAGCGCACAAGCATTTGCCTTTCACACCAGCTGCATCAGCAGAGTGCACAGCGGATCGGCAGCTTTTGCATAGATCAATCTATCTCTGTCTATATATATATACTTTTTTAACTGCACCAAGGCCCGTGGCAACTTCCTTCTATGTTGTTTCCTTAACCTGCAAGTCTTTATTTTACAAATTATATAGTTCCTAAAGAACTGTTTGCTTCTCGCGCTCTGAGGAGTGTAATTCATGTCTTTTAAGGTGCACTCGGTCAGAAGACAATCGCCTGTGATATCAAATAATTTTGTTTTTGATTGTCAGGATGTAGTAGACCTATATTATAATAATATTCATACAATATAGTTATAACATTTATACATGATAAAACTTGTCTGCAGCTTAGTAAGCAAAACTAATACTAAAATTGTTTTAAATTTGGTTTTGTAGTTCGGGCATAAATAAATATTTGTTGTAGTTTTTAATCGTTTAAGCTCATTTGATTGAATATATAAAAATCTGTGGATATTATCAATGCATTTATTGGGTAAAATTGCTACTTTTTACAGTCATTCAATGTGTTTTTGGTGATTATCAATGTACTGTCACTTTAATTGAGCGTGAGCACACTGACATGCTGCCTCTGCGTGCAGTACGAAAGCTATAATCTCATAACATGGATGCCGGAAAAACATGCGCTGCTCACGCTCTGCTCGCACTTGCGATGTGAAACAGGCTTTACTGAAAATAAAGCTTTTCAAAAATGCTTTTCAAAGTGCTTAAATTTGAAAATGTGGTTTTATAATTTGGAATTTGAAAATTGGGGCTTTTGCAAATATGAGTTGTGTTTGAATTGATGAGGTGCTGCACAGACCAGGTGTATGACAATAAAGTACAGCTAGATTATTGCGAAAGCATGAGAAGCAGTCCCAGTCTCAGAGACAAGCATTTTCCACTGGAGATTAACAATTTTTGGAAAATGCTAATGTGTATAAAGAATAAATGACAATGCGAAATTTTATTTTTCTATTATATTTTATGTGACATTGCTGTAGTTTTACCTGATGACTTAAAAAATGCATAGTTTCTTATTTTAGATTCCTAATTTTAGATTGATTGGAGAGATTCTGCACGAGTATCTACATAAATTATATTTATTATAAAGCAAAGATAAAAATGAAACTGATGAAATGAAAATGTGTCAATTTGTGCTACACACTTTCCTCTAAAGAACCAAATAATCCCAACAAAAATGACAGCTGTGAGAAAACCGTAGTTAAGAAAGCATCAGACTGGCTAAAAGAGATGTGAATGTTTGCATAAGCTCTATACAATTCAGCACTTTGTTTATTTATATAGAACATAAATTGCTTTAAAGCAAACTGTTTTATAGTAGTAAATATGAAAAGGCATTAGTGTAGATTTCATTTAGAATTTTTAAAAAAAATGTACGTACTTGTGTCTCCCCTCGAATGACTGAACAGAATAAATGCTTGAAGTATATCGGGTCCTTAACATTACTAGAAGCAGCAAGTAGCACATCTGGTAATAAATCTCTAACTCTAATATCTTAAATAAATAATAATTCTCAGTTCTCAAAACACTGATCAAAGCAGCAATATTATCTGTATGTGTGCTCTGTTTATTAGGTAGAGTGTTGTTAACAGAGGAACAGTTTGAACTTTTAGTGTGAAACACTATTTTTTGTTTGTTTGTTTTGCTTTGGCTCTGTTTGCAGTATCACATATTCTGCAGCTTACAGTATTTTCAGCTGGAGAAACTGTGCAGAAAACACTAGACAAGTCTGTCTGTTTTCAATAATAATGAATGAATGCTGGATATGATAATACAGTGGCCCTAAAAAATTGGACCTTTAATCCATACTGGGTAAAGCAGTAATTTCACATTATGTGAGTAATTTCACATCACTGAGTTCTAAATGCTAAAACAACAGTTAATACAAAATTAGGAAAGGTTTGAAGACATTAACTTAGTTGAGTATGTATTACTATACTACTTTTATACTACTGATCCTTCAGAAATTATTCAGGGTTTCTGTGGGTCTTATAAGGGTCTCTAAAATTAATCAGACCATAAAATGTTGAAATTCAAAGTTTTTCTCAGTATTTTTTGTTTGATTTGTTTTGTTTTGTTTTGTTTTGTTTTGTTTTGTTTTGTTTTGTTTTGTTTTGTTTTGTTTTGTTTTGTTTTGTTTTGTTTTGTTTTCCAGTTACAAGAAAGATTTACTTGGAATTTTTCATTTTGCTTTACAAGTATTTTTTCTGAGAATCTAAACAAAAATAGTCCCTAAAAACGAGAAGAAATACTTGTCAGTGGGGTATGAAAATAACTTTTCTGTTTGACTGTAGTGTTTTTTAACCCATTGATGAATATACTTCTTCCCCTTTTAATCATAGACTTGCTTTGTTTAATAATTTAAACAACAACAAAATAATTTGTAAACAACAACAAAAAATAAACAACACTTTTTATCTCTTGTCATTTTGCTTTGGTAAATGTGTCATTACTTAAGAATCTTTGGACATTTGAATTTGAAAATTAGGTACAGCAAAAGTTATTCAAACCTTGAGTTTTTAATCCTATAGTTATTGATAATGAACTTATTTGAATTTAATAGTCATTGCAATCTGTTGGACTTTATACGGTAATTTAAGTTTTAGGTGTACGCTAATCCGTATTTGCGCCTATACATTTTTTTATTATTATTTTAAAGAACATATTGAAGTGATGTTTTCCGTTTAAATTATTCATTACATTTTATTTACTTTTTAAAGTAGTCTTTAAAATAATAATAATAATAATAATAATAATAATAATAATAATAATAATAATAATAATAATAATAATAAATATTTACAGCACTCAAAAAATAATGAAAGAGTTAAAAAGCCTTTATTAAAATGGCTATTATATTATATTATATTATATTATATTATATTATATTATATTATATTATATTATAATTATATTATATTATATTATATTATATTATATTATATTATATTATATTATATTATATTATAAATATAATTATATTATATTATATTATATTATATTATAATTATATTATAATTATATTATATTATATTATATTAAATTATATTACAATTATATTATATTATATTATATTATATTATATTATATTATATTATATTATAAATATAATTATATTATATTATATTATATTATATTATATTATATTATATTATATTACAATTATATTATATTATATTATATTATATTATATTATATTATATTATATTATATTATAAATATAATTATATTATATTATATTATATTATATTATAATTATATTATAATTATATTATATTATATTATATTATATTATATTAAATTATATTACAATTATATTATATTATATTATATTATATTATATTATATTATATTATATTATATTATATTATATTATATTATATTATATTATATTATATTATATTATATTATATTATATTATATCCATAAGATCTTACTGAATTTCATGATTAATGTTTTTGTTACATCATCAAATTTCTGTTTAATGCAATAAAATGAATAAGCCTGTTCATATTTTTTGGAGGCTACTGTATGTTCATTATTGAGACAGTATATGCAGTTCCTCCAGCTCCTAGAGAACACACACCTGGCTTGTTTACTGGTTGAGTTTGCTGCCATCATGTGTAAACAAGCAGAATCTGGGTGAAGCCTTGATGTAGTTCCATCATTGTGTGTATTACATGTACACACAATCGGCAATGTGTGTAAGGTAGGTGAAGCATGTGTGAGCACTTGTGTAGTCTGTCACACACACTAGTACTCACCCTTTGCTTGTTTGCGCACTGTGTGTGTGTGTTTTGTTTAATCTTTCTCTGTGTTTCTCCATGCCTAACGTTGTCACTCTCTCCACATGTGTCTTTTTCCCATGATGCACCTGCTTCTCCACCTCATCTTCACCTCTGTGCTGTGCGTTTGTTCTGGTGGCGGGACATCCAGCCTCCTAAAAAGAGGTTGGATTATAATCCTGACTACTCCACACATACTGTGGCACAGGTAAATCTATCTTCCTGCCCATCCATTCATCCATCCATCTTTCCTTTGCTCTTTCTATGCGCATTCTACAATTTGCTTTTATGCCTTTTGCTCTGTGATCTTCTATCTGTATCTTGCTTTATTTCCTTCCACTGCCTTCTGATGCATTTATATTTCCAAATAAAATATAGAAATCTTCATATGTATATTTTTATACCTTATAAACTCCCCTTTACTGGAAAAATATGTAATAGTTCATTTAAAAGTCACTTTATTTGAGACTTTTTTGAAGTGACTGATTAAAATATTTTATATGAAAAGTACTGAACACTCACATATGCATTTTGTGTTTTGTAATGCTTTTTCATAACAGTTTTTAAAAAAATTTTATCAGAATTTGCTTTATACTTTATTCGCGCTCAGGTTTACTTTATCTGCTCTTCAAGTTTTTACTTTTAATGCTACAGAAGTTCACGCAAAAAGGAAAAATCTGTCGTTATTTACTGTCAGTGTATTTTAAAATTACAGAGTATATATTTTTACTAATATAGCAGTGCTTTCCACAGGTTTGAAATATACTTGCGGTGGTAGCTGGATTGAAACACATCTTTTACCCACAACACATAAATAGTCAACTACATGCGGCAAACATGAAACAAAAAGTGATTTTCAACTATATTTTCATTAATTATGACACTGTTATGCATCTTTTCTTTTCAATTGGTTAAAATTATTTTTAAAAGTCTGTTGAAATAAAAGAAATCCATTATTTCTCTTACTTTTATGCTATTTAGGAGCCATGTGCGCCCACTGACAGGTAAAGGCTGCTCTCTCTCTCTAAAGTTGCTTTATTGGCATGACATTTACAGTATTACCAAAGCTTTATACATATTTAGATTTGTATAAAGTATGTGATATATTAACATTATTAAATTAATAATGAGAAATAAATAACAAAATAGACAATATTGCTCAAAATCATAATAATTACTACAATAAAAAGTGTAGGTTATTTACATAAGGTAAATTAGTTGATTAGTCATTTCTAATGGTGTATAAAAATTTTGCAGCCAGTATATTTTGTCAAAAATTGATCGAAGTCGTTTATTAAATGAATAATCATTTAATGTTTCTCTCGTGGCTGTGTGCTCGCAGTCAGCTTCGAAAAGCTAATGCAAAAGCGCATACAAATAATGGCAACTTTAGAAAGCGAAAGCAAAACCGAAATTGGATATTTTAGGATATTGAGAAACAATGGTCAGACGCATTTAGTGCAAAAGGCATGCCTCTATGGGTCTACAGAGCACGTAAGATTGTGTGAGATTTTCCACTGGTTAATTGATCACGAATGTTTGGCTTTCTTCGACAAAAAAGTATATAAGGATGACAATAATAGTAATATTCACGACATGTGTCACCACCAAATATACTTGCATATGAAGCACTGTGTGTGTGTATATATATATATATATATATATATATATATATATATATATATATATATATATATATATATATATATATATATATATATATATATATGTATATACACACACACACACACACACAGTTGAAGTCAAATTAATAGCCCCCTTGAATAATTAGCTCCCATGTTTATTTTTTTTTTCCCCAATTTTTGTTTAACGGAAAGAAGATCTTTTAAACACATTTCTAAACATAATAGTTTTAATAACTCATTTCTAATAACTGATTTCTTTTATCTTTGCCATGATGACAGTAAATAATATTTTACTAGATTTTTTTCAAGACACTTCTATACAGCTTAAAGTGACATTTAAAGTCTTAACTGGGTTATTTAGGTTAACTAGGCAGAATAGGGTAATTAGGCAAGTTATTGTATAATAATGGTTTGTTCTGTAGACTATCAAAAAATATATATAGCTTAAAGGGGCTAATAATTGTGACCTTAAAATGTTTTTAAAAAATTAAAAACTGCTTTTATTCTAGCCGAAATAAAACAAACAAGACTTTTTTCAGAAGAAAGAATATTATCAGAAATACTGTGAAAATTTCCTTGCTCTGTTAAACATAATTTGGGAAACATTTTAAAAAAAGACGTGCGATATTAAAGCAATATCAGCACCTGTACAGCCTCTTTACTATCCGCTTGTTAAGTCGTGGACATTTATATTGCGATTGTGATTTTCGAAAGCATTACATCACTTTGTAAACATTCAATATTACCATTGGATGAGTCTCCCCATACAGTTTGATAGAGCACTTGAACCCGGAAGCTTGTCATATTGCCCACTGTCAGCACTCCTCTGACATCTACAGTTGAGTTTAACTGAATATTGGTTTTCAGTTGATTTTATTTCAAGGAACAACAAAAAGTAAAAAAGAAAAAAAAGGTTTTAGTTACTATAATTATGGTTGCTAGTTTTTTACTAGTTTTTATGGCCTAATAACTGTAATACATTTTAAATGGCCTTAGTAACTATAAATATATTTATAGTTACTCAAATATATGCTATTATATGTTAGCAACTATAAAAACCCTGACTTATATTTTGTAGACTAACAGTGATGATTATGGTTGCCAGTCACTGAAAAAAGACAAAGTCATGACAACAAATCTTTTCATATTACTATAATTTATTTTAATACATAAAGCAGATTTTAACAAATTTTTTTGTTTAACGTAGTATTTTTAGTCAGTTTGATTGATGTATGGACTCAAAACATTTTTACATTTTTAAATTTGTTTTATTCCAACCAATAAATCAACCAGTTAATAAATAAATAAATAATTAATACATGTTTAGAATGACATAAGTTTAAATTAATTATTACAAAGTTTCGAGCTTTTGGGTGGACTATCTTATTAATTGCATTGCTATTTTTGGAGGTTTTCTCTCAAAATGTTCTCTGTTGAATTAATTGAAAGAGTTCATGTGCATGAGAGAAAGTTGTTTTTGTTTTGTTTTTTGCTCTGGGTATTTATTTATTTATTTATTTTCATATATGTTGTTTGAGAAGAGTCATAAGCTTCCCATGTAATACTGAAATGCACTTTTCCTGCTTGAGTGGACTGGCTTTTAATACATCTTCCAGTCTGCCACATATAGGATCAGCAATGGTGTGTTTAAAAATGCTGTGCTGTCAGTAATTGCTTTCTTTTCTTTCCTCTAATCCAAGTCTTTTGGATTAGCCAGAATGAACACCAGAGACTGCTGTATTGTGCTCAGATTTGTAGTTCGCCCCAGGCCGTGTCAAGGGAAAAGGAGGCGTGGCGATTTTGGACAACATAATAGAGGGGGCTTCTTTTGACCTGGTGCCACGTGCAGCCTTTCTGGAATTAAGACTGTTTTGTTTGCTTCCTTTTATCTGGCTTTGGTGACCGCTGGGTCCGACCCTTTTTTTTTCCCTCACACAATGTCAAAGTTCATTCACAGTCCTTCAAGGTACTGAGGATAAAGAGATGTGGAACCCTCGTCTGTCATAGCTTTATTTGCGCATGCGGGGGAAGGTTTTGAGCGTGGCGCAGGACGGGATGCATTACTCTTCTTTGTTCCTATGGATCTCACTCTTCTCTTTTGTTGTCTGCTCTCTTTCAGTCATCTCTCTATATCTCGCCTTCTGAACGACCTGATGGGCCTTCAAGGTAAGCTCTTGTTTTGTTAATATCATGCTTTTCTCACTTTGGTTCTTTCATTATTCCTGAAAGATGTGTATTGGTTGTCCAGTGGAAGGCAGGTCCTGAGCATCCTCAGTTTATTTTAATGCACATGCTTTTAAAGCTCTGCCACTATTCATAAGTTTGTTTATGTTTGTGTATAATTTGTGAATCTGGCATTCTATAATGGTCTGTTTGACTATTAAACATTTTATATGCATCTTCTTGATCTCAGATTATCTATACATGATCTCAGATCAGTGACACATGCTGTCAATGTGACATCTGTAGAGTACAGAATATGACAATCCTAATTTCTCAGTGTTTAATTTGTTGAAGGCTTTATAATCGTAATATTATTGTCAGTATATGTATTAATATATTGTTCACTAGCTGTATCATTCTGGGCGATGTCTCTTTTTTTAATATAGCATAATCATAAACTTAGTTTAAATTTAGATAAGTTTAAATCCCTTAAAATGTGAATTTTTAGAGTACATCATTTTGATTATTTTAATACTCCTGGACTGGTGAATGTGTAGTTTTCTGTTGAACATTGTATTAATATGAGATGATTTATGAACAGGTATGAGATTATTATTATTATTTAAAAGATGAGTTATGAGATTAAATAGATGCATAAGAAACTAGTCCCAAAGGTAGAAGCAGTTTCAGAACCTGACAAATACAATGTCTAAAATAAGTCTTTAGGTTTGGTAACTGAAGTATAAGTGTGCTTTCACACTAGCACTTTTGGTCCGCATCCGGGTTCGTTTGACGTTAAAGTATGGTATGTTTAGCTAGTTTGAATGCTGTCTTCTGAACTCAGGTGCGCACCCGTGAACTGTACACGAATCCACCTGAAAGAGGAGGTCTGGGGTACAGTTAACTTCTGATATGAATGCAGTTATACCAAATAATGGAAGTGAACCACCTACTGTACACCTAGTGCAAACAGTGATAATGTCTGCTTGTCTCCACCAAAAAAATGACATCGCAGACATCAAGTGGTGCTCTGAACATTAAATTTTTTTGCGCAGATAGATGCAAGTGGCTTTCTATGTTAACAAAAGCAAAAGATTCAGTGAAAGCGTAACGACCGTGATATGCGGACATTTCCATTTTGGCGTCACCTAGCAACAGCTGTATACAAAACAGCAGCTTGATGACGCAAGCGTCCCGGGGTACAGACAAGATGTCCTCACTGCAGTCCACAGCTTGATGATGTAGGCGATCGTCACCTATGTAGCGGACCTTGTACCGCCAACTAAGGTAACATAGGGTTGGGTTTAGGGTAGGGGGAGGTGTAGGCCATCATCAACTTGTAACGCCCATGCTACTGTGACAGTTGGGTTTAGGGTAGGGGGAGGTGTAGGTGATCATCAACTACGTAGCGGATCTTGTACCGCCCACTAAGGTAGCGCCTATTATACTGTGACGGATGGATTTAGGGTAGGGGGAGGTATAGACGATCGTCAACTATGTAGCGGACCTTGTACCACACACTAAGGTAGCGCCCCTTGTTGGAAAAATAAAAATGAAAAAGAGAACCCAGTCCAGGAGACTCGAAACAAACAGAATTGCTCTATTGAGATATGTTGGTTAATCTGCAGTCATACAGTGTCTTCAAGAAGTCCATGAGTCTGTAAGAGACTACTGGAGTCTCTTACAGGTCTGCAGTCTGTAAGTTTATCACAAGTCTGTAGTCAGGTCTGAGATGAGTCTAATTATGTGTTTTAGGAGGAGGGAAGTGGCTAGGATGGGTTTAGCATAGTGTAGGTGATCGTCAACTACATAGTGGACCTAGTCAACTAGGTCATCAAGGTGCAGGCTGCAGCAAGGACTGTCTCGGTTTAGAAGGAAGAAGGACAGTGTAAACGCAAACCAGCCGAAGTAGGAACAACTGAACTTGGATTCGGATCAGGCATTCAGACCAAGTGTGAAAGCACCCTGAATCTCCATTTCACTATGCAAGGTCATTTACAGTTAACAGCCTACAACAGTCAAAATTCATATATAATCATAAAAGGCTTTAGATGAGATGCATATGAAACTAGTCCCGCACACAGAAGCAGTTTGAGGACAGAAACCTGACAAATCTGAAGAGTCTTTAGGCGTGGTAACTGTAGTATAAATGGAATAATTGACTCTGGTCTATTGAATTAAAAAATAAAATTATGCACACCCAATGAGTAACGGCCACTTCACTTCCCCTTGTGGCTGTAATATTTCTTATATAATCCTGTTTATATATTGAAAAAATTAAACTTAGTTTTGAGTTAAATGAGTTTTGCATTTGTTATTTGAATACATTTTTTGATCTGGAAATTTTAGCTCTGCAAGTGACTACAGAAAAAGGCGAAAGTCTGAGCCATCTGTCACTCAAGCCAACACAGGAAGTGAACAGAATGCCAGTCAAGTATTTTCTCGCACACTGGACTCCAGTAAAGCACAGACGCTGAAGAAGCCCACCATACGCTCTTCCCCCTCATCACCATCAAGAGCCAAAGGTATGTTTAAACACACTAACACAGCTACACGTGCCAACTGAAGGTGTTAGAACGGTCAAATATTGCTGAAGACATTCCAGTGCCATATTAAATACTTATTCAGTGCAGCACTTTTTATCTGCCAAAGAACTAGTTGATTGATTTCTTTTACCATGTCTGTATTTACAGTATAAACCAATGCTTTGTTCTGTTCTATTAGAAAACACAAGACTCATTTTTCTTGATTCATTATTAGATGGTCACATTTGTACTTAGACCTAGTATGCGACCTAGTAATAGACCTAGTACGTGAAATTTAAGTTTATGTTGAATATCATAATTATGTGAGACTGCATGCTCTCCTCTTTCTTCTATAAAGATGCTGACACTTTCTCACTTGCTTCTCTTCTTGCTTTTCTCTCGCTGCCTCATTCTCTGTCAGCTAATCTCACTAACCAGCTTTCTGTCTCCTCTTTGTCATGCTGCGTTGGATGTTATTTGAATTCACAGCTGGAGACTTTAGTGAGTCACTCTCCTCCTGTATGAGCTCCCCAGGTATGGAGCGCCCTTCCTCTCGTATCTCCACAGACTCCCTCACCATCTCCACACCAACTTGGCCTAGCTCCAAGCGCTCCATCTGCTTCAAGAATGGTTGGCAGACAGGCAGGCATGAAAATACAGAGAACTGGAGTAGCGCCGATGACGATTCTGCCATGACCCCTACGTCACCACGGCTCAAATCGCGCAGCTGTGATGATTTGCTGTCTGATGGACCTGGTGCTACCACCAATAATAATGGGAGAGCGTCCAATCCTGTTTCTAGCACTCGTTCGGAAAGTGCGGGTTCACTGATTGACGAAGATGCTCCCCAAAAACCTCAAGTAAAAAGTCTTACCTCATCTCCCAGGGGCCGCCGACATCACCGGCGTAAGATGCCACATGATGCTCCAGGTTTCCTTCAGCTCTACAAGAAGATGCACCACATTGATCGTGAGCAGTTATTGCCCTCTGAGGTGATTCGGTCTGTACGTGCACGAATCCTCGAGTTGGAAAGACTACAGCAGCAACAGAGGCACAGCATCCATGGGTGGGCACATTTAGGTCATGAGGTGCCACAGCAAATGGTTCCAAATCGTATATCAGCATATGAACAGCTTATCCAGAAATCAAAATCAATGCCAGATCTTGGCGATGAAAATGCCCCTTCGGGCACCACCACACCAGGGTCCTCAAGGGCCAGCAGCTGCCCCAAGCGACGCTTTTCTGTTGAATCTCTTTTGGAAGAGGAGGATCCTCCAGAAAGTGCTAGAAGTCCTCCTGAGGGTCAGCCAAGGTTGGGAGCAGACAGCTTGGTGCCAATTCATGGAAAGAACCAGAGGCAACATCAAGACTACTCGGACAGCGAACAGGACGCATGTGCCTCTGAAATAAGTGATATCCACATTGAAGGATCGTCATTGTGTAGTGAGAGCGACCTGGATCATTGCTCGCTCACCTCATCAGAAAGCTTCTATGGTTCTGGGCAACATCACCATCATGGACACCATCACCACTATCACCGCCACCATCACCAGAGTGTAGGTCAGAGTCAAGGTTACCAACACCGCCACCTCATCAGTTCCTGCAAGGGCCGCTGTCCGGCATCCTATACACGTTTTACTACAATGCTAAAACATGAGCGGCAACAAGAAAGGGCTCGACAGGAGTCCCATCCTGCGATTAGTTCTCCGCTTGCCCAACAATCACCCAGTGAGTCAGGCCTTTCCAAACTGGCCTTCCTGGTCAGCCCTGTGCCTTTCCGTCGGAAACGAGGCTCGCCACCAACCCAGCGGCGGCACTGCAGAAGTGGGCGCCCAAAATCCAAAACTGCAATTTATGAGGCTTTAGATGCCGCTTTACAGGACATTTATGACCACATAAGGGCGGAAAAGGGACAAGAACCAGCAAGGATGCCAGATGATAGCATATTGCGCCGGTTGTTGGAAGAGCTGCTGCCTGATGTGCCCAAGCGTAGCTCCTCGTTGAGGGTTCAGAGAGGGTCTGGCTCCCCCTCCTCGTCCCATGTCCACCAGCCTTATCATGGAGCCCACCAATGTGCCTCCTACCAGCAGCAACACCACCTTGCAGACACCTCCAACAACAACCAGCATAGTACTAATGCTAATGTGCACTGCTACTCAGGTGCATCCACAGTAGATCTCTAAAGCTGTCATCCTTCTGTATCATTGTTGCAGAATCCTCATGTCATTATCCTCAGATGTTCCCAACCAGAGATTTAAAAAATGCTTAAACTTCTTTTCCACAAAATCTGCAAGCTTTTTCAGCATAGCATGGCATCCTAGTTGAATATACTAGCAGGTTTTAATATTTATGTGTTTATATAGCATATTTTGATCAATTAAATGTGGACAGTTGTTGGTTTCCTGAAGGTAAATTCTCGTTCTAGAAACTACTGACTGGTAAAATTGAGGTTTTATACTGGAGGTTTTCTAGTTTTAGTACTTTTTAGGGTTCATTAGCTTTGTTACATTTAATGCAAAATAAAATGGATGTCTTTCTTTATGCCAATCTCATTACTTTATTCGATGCATTTTAAGTTTCCAAAATTGGAAAAAGAAGTATTAGCATTTTATGGTACAATTGATGTCTGTCTGGTATATGCATGATGTGTTTTACTAAACTTTATTTTCCATTTTGATCATTTTCAAATCATTTTGTTATGCTATAATTTGCTTCCTTTTTAAAACTTGATTTTTACAGTGTTCTGTAATTTTTGGGCATGCCATTTTAATGTATGTTGTGCAGGTATATCCAGATCATCCCTTATGTTTTGCTTGATCCAAAATGTAAAATAAATGTTTGTACATTTTTAATTCGTCTCATAATTCCTTTTGACATTATTGGAATGCTGCCACCATGGATAATGTCACAGTGTTTTCTTTTATGCTGACCTTTTCTATCTATTTCCACAGATCAGGGCTCTGATACAGGACGAATTACTCCACAAAGCAGAAGGCTCACACCAGAAAGAGAGGTAGAAATGCAGCCTTTCACATATTTATTTTCACATTAATTAGTTTTCAGTTAATTAGAACCATGTTTTGAAATCTACAGGGAGTACATCATTGATTAAACAGTAAATACAAGGCAGTAGAAACCAGAGCTTATCATCTTAAAGCCCGAATCCTAATTGTGCTATGCCAGAAATCCCACAATCCTGTAACCTTCATTTTGGTTACGATCACAAAATATAGGGCTTAGGTGTGCATATGTTGGATAGCTTATGGTCTTTTTGCTTGCCTCGCAGGTCTCTTCTAAGCAGATGACCTATCTTATATTGTCTTCTCTCCTCCATCAGAAACAGTCTGCCAGAGCAATTTATGATTTTAAAGCTCAGTCTGCCAAGTGAGTATACAGAAATGTGAAAAAAGCTTACTGGTGCATGCCAATAACATCACAGCATCTCGCTGAATTTTAGTCTGCAAAATGGGCTCGTCAGCTTCTTTTTTTCGTGAAGTCATTTGAATGTTTTCATGCCATTTTCTTTTGATGTGCATTTTTGATGTTGCAGTTTTTGCTTTTTTGCATACTAACTTGCTTAAGCCAAATTGGTGTCTGTATCGCCATTGGTCACTTGCATGTCATGATTTTGCCAAGTACTATGCAATCTGGGATTAACATCTATGTTGGTCCTGGTACATCATTTTTGTTCGAAAATGTAATCCATACCTATTTCCTACCCCAACCATCACCGTAAATTATTCCCAAAATAAAAGGGGAATAATAGTTGGATAGCAATCATGTAGAAATCGTGTATAAACCAGTGTTATTTTTGACAGCCAATTTTTATTTAGTTTTAGTCTTTTGACTAAAATTCCATTTTAGTTTCAGTAATTTTTTTGTCTTCTTAATCATTTTAGATTAAGTCTAGTTTTAGTTGACTAAATTTAATAAGATTTTAGTTGACTAAATCTACTCGCGATTATTTATATTTGTCTTAATTTAAGTGTAATTTAATTGAAATATTGTAGTTATCATTAATTAATGTTAGTATTAATTAATTAATTGGTATTATTATTAATTAATGTTATTAATATTGTTATTTATACAAAATATTCTAACTTAAAATTAAATGAAACAGTCTCAATAAAATATGGAATATAGCTTTTCCATTGAAGACCAAAAACTAGATATGCATTGTTTATGTGTATCATAAGTGATATGTAAAATTATGTGTCGGCAAGAACAGTAAACTACTGAAAATTTTGGATTTCGCAATTATCTAGCAAACCCTTTGTTTTAAGTCCACTTTGCAATGTCAGTTTATAGCAAGCTTTACTGTTGTAGTTGGTATTACAGTACATAGTGCTCAGCTGTATAGCACTGAGTGAATAAGTAGAGTAATGACTTGAGTAATGAGTAATGACTGGCAAATAATAATGTGTTATTTTGTAAAATGTGCATTCAGTCTCATAGTTCTGTTAGCTCACATTGAAGAATTAGAAAAGACTATAGCAAACTTCACATATTAATTTAGTTTTCGTCTAGTTTTTGAAGGTAGAAAATTGTTCATCATGAAAATTATGCCGAAACTTTTTCATTAACGAAATTAACTCTGTATAAACCGAACCATAAGCCAAAACTTAACATAAGTGGTAAACACATCCCTTAATTCTAATTGGTTGATTGGAATGTTGTTCCAGGATTATCATAAATGTTAATCCAGGAACATGACCTACTTGGTGAAATCAGGTTGGCATTGATGGCATGGCTGTCAATCATTGCATGATGAAGTACCAGCTTGCTTGAAAATCTTTAATTATTGAAGAATTTCAAGGTCCATGAACTGCGCTTGACATATGCATATGACCAAATTCATTGCATAACAATAGTGGTCCCGCACATTGTTGTAACTTGGGAATAACAAATGTTCCCAGTGACTAAAAAGAAAATCTTGGAACAAAAATGATATTCATTCTTATTTATTATTTATTTATTCTCGGGAATGATGAACATTGGAACGTCTGCAATTATTTTAGGAAAACAGACCGCTCAAGTTGTTCCAGACAAATCTTGACCACATTACAGTTCCATACACTTATTTCACAGCCCACAACAAAACACAACAAAAGACTTTGGTTGAGATGCAATAGTCCTAGTGCAATAAAACTAATCCTACACACATGAGCAGTTTAAAAAGAAAAAACTGACAAATGTGTTAAATAAAACATTTGAACATTGCCTTTAGGTTTGATAATCACAATATAAGCTGAATAATTCGCTCTGGCTCATTGAATAATAAACAAATTACATAGCTGAAGTGTGCCAGCTACTCTGCTTTATGTCAATGCTGCTTCACCACATCGAATGTGAATTGTTTTTTAATAAATCATTGACCCAATTTCTATTATTCTTGGGTAAAGTTACTTTTAAATGTAATATATTACCATCTTAAACCTAACAATCTAAATAAAAACACAAATATAACATAACACTCACTTCCACATTACTTTTCTAAAAAGTAGCTAACACATTAAGTTACTTTTTTTAAAAGTGATTTTCAGTTGTAATATATTACCTTTAAAAGTAACTTTACCCAACATTGTATAATGTATGTTTATAGACACCATAGATACATACATTAGATATCGCATACGGACCCTGAGTATGCGTCAATACCGCCGCCACGTTTGTGCAGTGCTCCCAGGACAAGTAATATTCAACCGCACTAGTCAAGACTAAAGCCAATCTGAAGATGCTGGACTTTAGCGCTGTGTTCGGGTGTAGTAACGAGCAAACAAAGAAAACAAAGCATAAAGGCACAACATTTCATAGATAAGATTTGGTTTTTTATGACTTTGAATGTTACGAACTTTTGTGCTAAACAAGTAACGTTATTGATGATAATACAGTCATTTACTGCATTGACCATAAGGCAAAGTAGCACCAACTTGCTCTTTGTCGGCAATGTCCGTTCGGCCACATGACTATCGATGTAAAAAAAGTGATGTAAAATGATAATTTTCGTAATTAAAAAAATATTTGTATTCTGACCACCTAGAAAACTCCCAATCATAGATATATGTATAAATGTTTACATCATCTATGGCTCCGGATGGCCAGTCCTTCACTACACCTTGGTCTCACATTCAATTCAAAGGAGAGCTACCCTGTACTAAAATGTCGGCGCTATTGACGTATTCCTTTCAATAGACAACAACAGCATAGGCGACATCTAATGTAAATATCTATGTATAGACATGAACATGCTTGCATGTATGTTTGCAGGGAAATTTCCTTTAAAAAGGGTGATGCTGTCAACATCATCAGACAGATTGACAGTAACTGGTATGAAGGTGAACACAGAGGGCGGATTGGGATTTTCCCCATCTCTTATGTCGAGGTCAGTGATTAATCTTTTTAAATCATCTAAACTCCAACTCAAACATACTTAATCACATTCTCCTTACTTTATCTCTTATTCTCTCCTTCAGAAGGTGGCGTCTCCAGAGCGGAGACAGCCTGTCAGGCCTCCTCCTCCAGCTCAGGTTCGAGAGATGGGAGAGGCCATTGCGCGATACAACTTCAATGCTGACACTAATGTGGAGCTTTCTCTCAGAAAAGTAAATGTACTAAAACACATATACTTGCTCAGCCCACCCTGAATCATAAAGTTTAATGCATGCTTGTTGTTGCTGTTGTAGGGGGAACGGGTCATCCTTCTAAGGAAGGTGGATCAGAATTGGTATGAAGGAAAGATTCCTGGCTCAAGTAAGCAGGGCATTTTCCCTGTGTCTTATGTCGATGTGATCAAGGGCTCACCTTCCAAGAGCCCCAGTCACCAAGGAGACACGCACACATATAGAGCACAGAAGGTAAGTCTTTAGCACCATTCTTGGACCATCACACCCCTAAAAAGGCTTTTCACACTTAAAAAAATGTCATCCTAAACCTTGGGTAAATTAATTCCTGTTATCTTGCTTACATTTTTACATGGATCCTATTTTTACCAGGGGTTAACAAATAATCCTGGTAGTCATTTCACACTGTGCATTTCTAAACTGTTAGTTAATTAGCATATTTGTATATATTGTGCCACTATGACTGAATAAATACATTGTGCAACATGTTTATTAAAAAAAACTACAGCATTGTACATCCTTATGTTATTAATTGGAAACTTCCATCAAGTTTTTCCGGAAGAAATTGTATTCAGACTATAGTTTCAGTAATACAATGATCTTATTTTCACTCTAAAACAAATATATCTGATTGGTTGTTGTTGGGATATTTTAAAGCCAAACATACAGCCCAAGATGAATCAGACTCCATTTGACAGCTTGCACAAACAAAGCCACTGGACACATGCATACTAGAAAGAATCATACTTGTCTAGTGTCAGCGAGATGAAAATATCTGTAAATGAGTTTAAAGTGTATCATTTAATTTCCCCTCTAAACACTCAACATGGCATCTATTGTTTCTTAAGTAGTTCATTGTTGTTGTGTTATTCTCGATTCAAAATGTGAATCACTGGGTGGGGGAACCTAATTGGAGCAAAAACAATTCAGAGTGCATGTGCTTGTAAATAAGCATGGTTACCTTAATCAGGTAGAATATATAATATGCACATGCTGTTCTTGAGACATCATTTGTGTCTCAAACTGTACACCTCAATGCATCACAAAAGTGGTGTTAGCCTGCTGTGAATCATGGATCATGTGGGAAAGGTTTCTTTACGCAGGGATTATAATAATGATTATAGTGTGAAAAGTCTGTCCTAAATACTTTATTTACATCAACAAAGGTTTTCCTGTTTCTTTTTCCTTTGCTCAAGCATGATACAGTCTCCCATCTGCTGTGCCTTGAATCTGCCGCTAGGACACACCTTCAATCAGTCACTAGCGAATGGCTGTCCCTCACATTGGGTGTCTCCACCACTTATGCATCTTCCTGTGGCAGTCCTTTGCCACCCACACCTCCTCCTTTACCCAGTGACCTGCACTACACAGGCCCACAATCCCCTACTCCACCTGTGCGAAGGTCCTACCCAACACAAAACCTTTCTCCAAAATGCCCCCCTTTTCCCAGCCAAGGACCAACCATTTCAGAGTCCTTAAACAGTCCCTGTTACTCAGATGAACTTCTCTACAGAGATAAATTGACAGCAATAGATGTAGCACAGTCTTTTAGTTTACCCATGAAACAGATCAGAGATCATGAACAACAGATGGGTCACGATGGTAAAAAGTTTTTAGAAGAACTGAATGTAAAGGAGCAAACCTTGAAGCAAAACTGTGACCCATCTAGACTAATAAGCGAACCTGATCCATATGGTGAGCTTATGTCGATGTTTCTTAAAAATCAGCTATATAATGAACTTGAGTTCAAATTGGCCATTCGGTCGAAAAACATAGCTAATCTAGAATTATTACCTGCTGAGCCACTGCCCATCAAGCCAAGCCACAAATTTGAACAAAAACTAGAAAAACAGCACGATAACTATGAGAAAAAGGCTGAAGATTTGTTGTCAGTCATTTGGAATGAGAAAACGGAGTTCCACAGTCCAGCCGCGCTAAACTGGGAGGATCTTCCTGAGTTGTACATACAAGAGGATGATGAAAAAATCAGCACTTCAGGCTTAAAGACTGTTTTGAAAAAAGAGGTAGAACTTGCAGTGTGACAAAAGCATGTTAGTCCCCAAAACCCAAAATGTTTATGCAAAATTTACATACATTGTTTGCATGTTAACTGACTGAATTAGAGGGGCCATATCTACTATCAATGTAGTATTACTTAGTGTTTCTTAACTTGACTGGCTATGTTGATAGCACATCAAAGGCACATTTTAAACAAGAATGATAACCATATGATTTCCAGTGGCATTGTAAAAGGAGTGGTCCGGAGGCTTAAAGGGGCCTTATTGTGCTTTCCCCAGTGCTAAATTTGTAAATTGCGAGGTCCCGGAACAGATTGGGGTAGCGGATTTGGCATGTTACAAGAGAGCCCTGAGCTTATAATATCTTGGAGCCCTGGGCTCCCTTCTGTTGGCAGGGTGAGAGGAGAACTTGATCTCAGGTAGATTTCAATTAAAGCCCCCTGACTTATTTCTGACTAATGACAGATGTAGGGATGCTAAGGAGAGATATATGGCATGCTAAGAGCTTGACTATGATGCCAGTTTGGTATGTTTAATTTACTTATGTTGCGTGTTTTTTGGACTGTGGGATGAAAACTGAAGAAGCCAGGGAAAACCCACGCGAGCACGGGGAGATCGAGCAAACTTCGCACAGAAATGTTGACTGGTTTAGTAGGGACTTTAACCAGAGACATTTTTGCTGTGAGGCAACAGTGCTAATCACTGGGCCATCGTTGTTCCCATCTAGAATGGAGGGCGAGTAGGGAAGGGTGGGGGGTATTCTTCAAGATGAAGATACTGAGATAAGAATCTCTGGTTATTTATAATGAGTTAGGAATTATTTGATTGGTGAATTGAGTGAAGGCTAATTCGGGACCAGACGTGGACAATCATAAGCATGTGATGCTCCCGAAATTAGTTTATAAATAAACGTCACTTAAAACAAATAGTTCTGGTCCTTTATTCTGATTAGTTGAGCCATCTTTGAAGCGTTTCTAAAACACTCTATAAACATTCACCTGTGACTGTTGCTTGGCAATCATTCCACTATATTTATTGAGTATAAGAAGTAGTCTCACTCAACGGCCCTTAACTGTGCTAAATTCACTGTAAACTACAGCTTCTTGTGACTTATTGCTTTAGTCTGTAACTTCTCCATTTACAAAGATAATAGACAATAATTTACAATAATATGGCCTCTTTAAGTAGTCTTTATCACACTAGTTCTTGTGTACTTTTAAAAATCAGGTAAAAAGTTGTAAAGGGTAGTGAACCTCAGTAGCAGAACAAAATTTCAGCTCTGTTCTTTTCTTTGCCAGGCTGACTCCTCCTCCATCATTCCATCTTTCCCCATGTCTTCCTCCCCCACCCCTGATTCCTCCCTTCATCTATCTTCCACTAGCTTTTCTCAAATAAACACTGAATCATCTCCTCTTGTTGTTCAGTGCACTCCGCTGTCTGCTGCCAAACATTCATCTTGTTCTCCTCCAATTCCTCTGGCTTCTTCTTTTGAATTGGTGCCCTATTTCTCCTCTAACCTTCCAACCTCAATTGTTTCCTCCACTTCAGAATCTCCTCTCCCTCCATTATCTCTCTCTACTCCTCTTCCTTCACCTCCTTCGTCTCCTCCCTACTCCCCAATCCCACTTCCTCCACCTCCTTCAATGACACTCAATATTCCTCCTCCTTCATCCTCTTCTCTGCCTTCTAATCTTCGCAACACATCATCACCATCTCCTCCTCCCTCCCCTCCACAAGCTATTCTTTCTTCTGTTTCTCCTCAGCTTTCCTATTCTCCTTCTGCTCCTATTCACTCTAATATCTCTACTTCCTCATCTTCTCCTCAAATCCCACCATCACCTCTATCATCTCCTTTTCCTTCATTACATCCTCCTCTTTATACCTCTTGCAAGCCTCTTCTACCAACTATTCCAGCCTCCCCACCCTCATCTCCCTCTCCTCCTCCATCTTCTTCAGACCAAGCTCCACCCTCTCCCCCTAAATCTCCTCCTCTTCTTTCCTCTCCTCCTCCCTCCTCTGTTCCTGTGGTCTCCTTTACATCCACCCCTCCATCCTCTCCCCCTGTTTGTCCTCTCTCCCCTCGTTCACAGCCCCGATCTCCTAAGATTAAGGTAAAAAGAATGAACAATACAATGGTTCTTTGTGGACATGCATATGTTCTTTAACTTAAAGTAAACAAGGGTGATGTGTGGTGCATGTATGGTACATGTGCAGTGGTGTATGATTACCTATAGAATAACCTCATTAAACAGTAACAAAGCCCCTTAAAGGCAAGTCATTTCACTTGGCGGCCATCTTTGAAACGCCTCTCTCGCAGTATGCTCTGGCATTCTATCTGAATAGGGAAACATCAAATTCTCCAAAACTGTTTGCCAAGCTTACGATTACATTGCATATTTGGAAACACCAATAAAATTAAACAACAACTGTCTCATAAGTTTCATTTCTAAATGTCCAATTCAAACAAAATCTGCATATTTTCAGGTTGCCTAAGCTAATGCGCACTCAAAAGGAACGAGATCACGACACCAACCTCATTAATGGCCGTTCTACACATTATCATTCTCTGGAGAAGATCGCCTGATTGTGCTGGTCTTCTGTAGTAATTCACAACTTGGTCTTGATGGTCCAGAAATGGAAGTGACTCTTTGTTTACAAGTTTGTGGGTGTTCATACAGTTTATAAAACCAAAAAAACTTTTGTTATCAAGTGCACTCAGTTCTTTAAAAGTACAGATTTCAAGCTTTATCTGGATATATTTCTTATGTCTGTGAAGCAAGTATTTGCTGAAATTCCAGTGCATTTGTTGAACGCCAAACTGTCGTAAAAGCACACGTCTGCTCAGAGCTTCTCTGTCAATCTATAGCGATCGATGATTGGCTCCTGTACTAGTAGGCGGGGCTTCATCCACCATGTTGACAGTTACACTTTTCCCCAATCAAAACTATTCTAGTGACATGTCTTGTGTTTTCTATGGTCTTTGACAGTAATCATCATGTTTGAGAATAGACCCCCAAGTATTTGAAGCAGTGTATCTGGCGTAAGAAGTAGATGCACTTTCAAAGATGCTAAAGACCACAGCCTCTAGTGTCTGTCACTAGAACACCTGTTGAGGAGAGGGGAATGAGGTTTACTTTAAAGCTCTTGCATCAAAGCGCATTCCCTTCTGGGTCACGGCACCAATTTAACCATTCCGGTTCTACTCGCATCACTTTAAGCATTATTCAAACTGCCATTTCCAGTGTTGCTAAGACTACAGCCTAGTCACCAGTATCTTTCTTGAAGCAAAAGGGGTTTGTGTAAACAGCTGTTACTATATGGCCTCTATTACACGTACTCCCCTGAACCTAGCTCCCATAAAATATACCAGCGTAGCCCCTCTGGTTTTGCTCCCATCATTTCAAGTGGGATTCAAAATATTATAATATAATAATAATAATAATAATAATAATAATAATAATAATAATAATAATAATGATGATGAAATTCTCATCCGAGTCAGGGCACCAATGTAAGCCCTTTGGATCTGCTTGCTCCGATGCCAGCAGAATTTGAACTGGCAACATGCGTTGTATTGATGGGGAAATATGCAACATAACAATACAACCAGCTGGACTGTCCTTCTTTTCCTCTCGCCATTATTCTAAATATGGCAATACTGGAAGTAAGGCAGGTGTGTTTGTGCATGTATGTCTACAATATGTCTCTTTCTTGCAAGCTAAACCCTACCTAAGATAACTTAGTAACAGTACTAAAAATTCTGTAATGACTACTAAAACTTAATTGTACTTAAATTGGAAATAACATGGGCAGTGATTTTATGACAGAGAATGAGGTTGTTAATAATTCTGAGATGGATTTTGTATGAAACTGCTGATTGGCTGCTTTGCATTTGATTCTTGCAGACAGTTTATAGGCAGGAAGTGGTGGTTGAGGGTAAGCCACCCCGTAGCCCCAATTCCACAAGGAGGCGCTGTTTTTCTCCCTGTTTATCACCCAGTAGAGCACGAAGGGTAGGATGGAGTGTGCTGTGACACTAGCAGCAGTGCAGACTGGGAAATAAAGCATTTTCTAATCATTTTTACAGTTCTGTGGTCTCAAACTTGGTGAATTTTCCTTTTGTGTGTATTGTAACAACAGGTTTTCTCTAAGCTCTGTGATGACCATGAAGACTCACAGAATGACATCCTGTGCCTGGATTTGGCATGATGTTCTGATGCATTAACATGTTACATGTATATTATACTGACATTTTTCTCTCTCTCTTTCTATCAGAAAATGATGCAGGATTCTCAGCATGCAGGTGGTGACCCGTAAGTATTTTTTTAGCACTTTAATTTTGCCTATTCAACTAATGTTATTTTATTATAAAATGTTATTTAAATTTTTATTAAAGCTTCCAAGCTGTGTACAACTATGTGCCTCGTAATGAGGATGAGCTGGAGCTGAAGGAAGGGGATGTTGTTGATGTTGTCGAGAGATGTGACGATGGCTGGTTTGTTGGTAAGTCTTTTATAAAGATACTACAGTGCCTTTGCAAGTGGTATGCAATTTTTATGGGTTTGTGATTTGTTAATATAGACTATTCTATATTGTGAAGACAAAATTGTTGGCCCTCCTGTGAAATTAGTTGTTAAATGACTTTTTGATAATGAATTAACCTTCCTTCCCTTGTTAACCACATTAACCTAGTTAAGCCTTTATTGTGCACTTTAAAATTGTAACTTAAACTATATGTATATACACTCACCGTCCACTTTACTAGGTACACCTGTCCAACTGCTCGTTAATGCAAATTTCTAATCAGCCAATCACATGGCAGCAACTCGATGCATTTTACGATGTAGACATGGTCAAAACGATCTGCTCCAATTCAAACCGAGCATCAGAATGGGAAGGAAAAGGTGATGTAAGTGACTTTGAACGTGGTATGATTGTTTGTGCCAGACGGGCTGGTCCGAGTATTTCAGAAACTGCTAATCTACTGGGATTTTCAAACACAACTATCTCTAGGGTTTACATAGAATGGACTGAAAAAGAGAAAATATCCAGTGAGTGGCAGTTCTGTGGGCGCAAATGCCTTGTTGATGCCAGAGGTCAGAGGAGAATGGCCAGACTAGTTCGAGCTGATATAAAAGCAACAGTAACTCAAAAAAAAAAAACACTCGTTACAACCGAGGTATGCTGAAGAGCACCTCTGTACACAACATGTCCAACCTTAAGGCGGATGGGCTACAGCAGCTGAAGACCACAACGGGTGTCATTCCTGTCAGCTAGAAAAAGGAAACTTAGGCTACAATTCGCACAGGCTAACCCAAAATTGGACAATAGTAGATTGGAAAATCGTTGCCTGGTCTGATGAATCTTGATTTCTGCTACATTATTCAGATGGTAGGGTCAGAATTTGGCATCAGCAAAATGAAAGCATGTATCCATCCAGCCTTGTATCAATAGTGCAGGCTGTTGCTGGTGGTGTAATGGTGTGGGGGATGATTCTTAGCACACTTTGGGCCCATCCGTACCAATTGAGCATCATGTCAAGACCACAGCCTACCTGAGCATTGTTGCTGACCATGTGGTTTTAATGATAACAGTGTACCCATCTTCTGATGGCTACTTTCAGCAGGATAACGCGCCATGTCATAAAGAGCGTATCATCTCAGACTGGTTTCTTGAACATGACAATGAGTTCATTGTACTCGATGGCCTCCACAGTCACCAGAACTCAATCCAATAGAGCACCTTTGGGATGTGGTGGAACGGGAGATTCACATCATGGATGTGCAGCCGACAAATCTGCAGCAACTGCGTGATGCTATCATGTCAATATGGACCAAAATCTATGAGGAATATTTCAAGTACCTTGTTGAATCTATATTACTGAGGATTAAGGATTAAAGGTGCAGTAGGTGATCTGCGACAATACTAACCAGCTAGCATAAATCTCTATTACATGTTTACATGCTATTTCTGATCGAATAATCAGAGTAGTATGGTAAATAGAACACGTCACAGGCTGTCATTGTTCAAAAATGAACCAATGTGAATATAAAACCAACTCAGCTCAGTAAACCAGGCTAGGAGGAATAGCGCTATTGGCTGATGTTTTGTTGATAAACTAAATAAATATCTACATTATCGCTACTGTAAAAGGAGCCTTATTATGAAACTGAAAATAGTCATATCAATCTATTGCTGGGAGATTTCAGTGGCTGAACAGCACTTCTGTGCATATAACCCATTTGTAACAACATCGTCTACATCAGCTTTGCGTGAAGCTAAAATCATTTTAAAGCAGAACATTACCTGTCTAACAGAAACACTTCAGCTATGCTGTCGTCCTTCCTCCAGCGTGCAAAAGTAACTCCAATATTGATTCAGGATTTTAAAAAGTTTTGATTCATCATGTCTCTCTTTCTCAAATGAACCCGCAGCTTGTGTACACACAAACGGCGGACCTGCGTGTAAACAGCTGTGTATTAGTTCTAATCTGCATTTGCTGACAGACAGTTTGAGCAACGGAATTATGTGAGATGTCGGCCCGACACTATTTTATTGGATGAATATTTTTTTGTCTTATGACTTACCCAGAATATAAAAATACATATAAATACATTTAGATCATTTACTTTAATCAATACAATTGGAACGTGAAGAGACTGTCAACCAGCACAACAAAAAAGTTTCTGAAGACAATCACCTACTGCACCTTTAAGTTCTGAAGGCAAAAGTGGGTCCAACCTAGGACTATTAAGGTGTACCTAATAAAGGCTAGGTTTCCAAGTATGTTTAAATTTTTAGCTATGGTTACTGAATACATCTCACACCTATTTCTGATTAAGTTGCATCCTCGCTTGTATTCACTTCAGCTTGTTGTTCTTGTTATGCATTTGTGTTTCACATGTCGTTTTTTCTGTGACACACTCAGTGTGATTTTTCTGTGAGGGAGGGATTTCATGAAAGCTATTGTATTGTATTGCTGATACGCTGTGCTTGTTTTCAGGTACCTCTCGGAGAACCAGGTTATTTGGAACGTTCCCAGGAAACTATGTTAAACCGCTTTAACAAAGAGGAAACAATGGCACAACTATGGCCACTCCAGTGCCTACTGTGTAGGGCCAACGAGGCGCCTCACCTTTGAGAAAGTGTGTCTTTGTGTGCGAGTGTGTTCACAGACACTACAGTTTTAGCTCTGCCATTACTGCACAGACGAACCACGGAAGTTACTTCACTCTGAGCACTTTTTTTTTCATGCCACCATGCAACCTCCTCGCCGTTCTTTCACCTGCTTTCCTGACAACAGCACACACAGCGATGTTTTTCCAATATTTTGTTATTTTACAGGAATTAACACAATGAGGATTCAGACACGATATTGAGTAAGGTCAGTAGATCAGTATAAACTGAGAGAAAAAACTCAGGCATCAGTGTTGAACTGAATGTGTGTGTACTTGTTTATATTGTTTATGAGGACATTATATTGTATAATGTCATGGGTATGACCTAGTTGTACTCTATTAAGGTGGTTTACAGGAACATACCTTGTGTTCTTGTAATTTGAAAAGCTAAAAATAATACTTGCGTCTTTTGATATTTAAAATTTGCCACAGGTTTTCATTGATGGTTGGATTTAAAGGTAGGGAAAGACCATATAATAAGCATTTTTACAGTATAAACTACAATACAACTATGATAGTCCTCATAAACCATACATACAAGTGTATGTGCGTGTGTGTGTATTTAACATGCAAAGTTAATAGCAATAGAGACCACTGGTTATAGAAGGTGATGAATAGTTTCATTTAAAATGAGCTGAAAGTGATTTAATGGACAATTTATGATGTAGTCCATTCCCCGTTTTTGTGGCCAAAATAAGAAGCTAATTAAGTGTATAGGAAATATACTTTTGCCATACAGAAATATGAAATATGAAGGATTTGTGCTGTTGTTTAAGTGGCAATCTTTAATATAGGATAATGTCCATATAATTATCAGTGCACTGGGTATTTGTATAAGTTGTCTTTAAAATGAAAGTGCATTGAAATTCTGAAAAGGAAAAAATGCTTTTATGGGATTTGGTATAAACTATTTGATTAACGAACTTGTTTTTCTAATGTTTACTTGAGAATTTTATGAATAGGCTGTTTTAGAATTGTAAACCAGATTTTCATACAGTAACATTCTGTAAAACTGCATTAGAAATGAATGGCAACAAATGTTACAAAGTCAAGGTGAGCCTGCTCAAATGTTTCCCTTTTTATTTGTTTAACTAATTTATCTGAAAGGGTTCATCTTGCAGTTTTCCTTTTGAGCATTTGATCTCTGGTATAACAATTAAATTATGTAATTTATCTGCCACGTTTCTCATGAGATGCACTCTTTTAAAAACTGCATTGTATAGCGCAATAGAGAGAGAGAGAAAGAGCTGTTGGTCTTTGATGAATGTTGTTGTTTCTAAGCTTGTCTGGCATTTAAAAATTCATGTTTAGTTTTTGAAGGATTTGTACGTCAGTATTTTCTGCACTAAGTGTATCACTTGTTGTGTTCTCATCTGAAAACATATAGCTTGTTTTGCATCAGCTTTTACGAGTATGTTTATTCAGTGTATGAAAAAGTATGTCTGAAGTTCACAGGCAGCAAAGCAATCTTAAAGCACCTTAAGCATTTATTAGTTCTCTTATTTTTGTTTTCTTTAAAGTTGAAGTGTGTACATGAGATATTGCATCATTTTGTAGTGTGATATGCAGGGGAAATTATAGGTAAACCAATTGTAAGTTTATTGATCCAGCTGACCCTTTTCACAGACTTTCCTGATGCGTTTTTCACAGTCATTCGCATGAAAAGTAATGTAAGGTATTTAACTTAACAACACTAAAAATTGTGTTATTTTACCTTGGCATGACTGACTGAAGTCTCTTTCTCTCCTCATATCAACTTGCTATGGACATTCTAAAAGGCCATGCATTCAAATATTTTTTTCTCTCTAGTTTTATCGTGATCTCAACATAACAAAAAGATGTTTTCTTGTGATCACGACATATCAAACGTTGTTTTCTCGTTATCACGACTTAATTTTGGGGGGTTTTATTTATTTATCATTATTATTTATACCCGCCCAATGCATGAGCAGGCCACCAAAAGTTTTCAGATGGACACTCCAACCTTAGTAACAGAATCTTCCACATGTAACTTAATGATTGATGATGAAGGGACAACACGTGTATTTTGCCTATGGAGCAGCAAACTAAGCTAGAATGACTGCAGATGCACATTCGTGCAACACATTAAGGACTTTCAGAAGAGCCATAATCATATGAGCACAAACGCACATACTCATGATTAATGTGTATTCATGATAGCATTCATATATATCAGTGGTTCCCAAAGTGGTGGTCAGGATTCCTCGGAGGGTTGCGGGATAACTATTAGAATGAGCATATTTTGTCCATATGCTACAGAAGATAAAAGATGGTTGTTAATAGTTACAGGTATAAAACATCACACTTTTTTTCAACTAGATTGCAAATCCTGGAGTCTCATTACATTAGATTAAAGACACAGCAATAGGGTCAGATGCAGCAGATTAATTTCATGGCACCAGGGTAAACTTTGACACCTTTACCGCACTCGTATACATTAAAATGAAATGAAAAATGTAAACCACACTGAACATGGAGGATGATCTCTGAGTGGCAATCTTCAAAATTAAACAAAGAATAGACTTGAACCTATTGGTGTGTGTGAACCATTTTGGGGGTCACGAGTCACTGGCATTGTTATTTTGGGGGCCATGGGCTGAAAAGTTTGGAAACCCCTGATGTATACAGCAGGGGTCACCAATCTCGGTCTAGGAGGGCCAGTGTCCCTGCAGGGTTTAGCTCCAACTTCATCACCCTCATCACACCTGCCTTGGTGTTTCTAGCATACCTAGTAAGAGCTTGATTAGCTTGTTCAGGTGTGTTTGATTAGGGTTGGAGCTAAAATCTGCAGGGCACCGACCCTCCAGGAACAAGTTTGGTGACCCTTGATATACAGTATCATTATTTACAATAAAATTCCCTCAACTGTTTATACCATTTTAGAGCTCTATTCTATTCTCATTCTATGATGGTGCAAAATAAGTTGTTACATGTATGAATTAGATTATGAAGAATGATGAAGATCCTGCTTTTGCTTTAATGCATCTTTTGCGTAAGCTGTTTACAATTACATGAAAAAGTGAATCCCTTCAAATAATGCAATATGGCTAACCTTTTACAATGATGTTGTATTAATGTTAGTTAAAGCATTTACTAACACTAACAAATAATAAATAATACATTTGTTACAGTATTTGTTCATGTTAGTTAACATGAAAATACAGTTGTTCATTGTTAGTTCATGTTAACTCACAATGCATTAGCTAATGTTAACAAGCATGACTTTGGATTTTAATAATGCATGTTAATGCTGAACTATAATTTATAAATTCTATACAAGTGTTTTTCATAATTAGTTCATGTTAGTAAACACATTTACTAATGAAACCTTATTTTAAAGTGTGACCGCAATATGAAATAGCTACTGTGTCTAGGACATTCTCTTATGCTGAATAAATCGAAAACTCGAGAAAACAACTTTTGTTGTCGAAATGATGAAAAAATTAAGTCGTGATAACGAGAAAACAACTGTTGATATGTCAAGGTCACGAAACAATTAAGTCATTATAACAAGAAAACAACTGTTGATATGTTGAGAAAACGAGAAAGAAAAATATACTGTAATAACGCACGGCCTCTAAGGACTTTGGTAACTTGCTGTGATCAAGATCTTTTTTTTTTCATCTTGCTACTAAATCAAATGGGAACTCAAAAAATAATGTTTAATTCTAATTTCCATTCAAAAACCCCGGAAATTGTGAAAAGGGTTCATGATGGCACTTTGTTTTTTTGTACACGCAACTAATGGTTTGCATTTGGAGTGGAGGTGTTTGGTTGCCCAGTGGTAGATGCGAGGTGTTTTGGAAACCTGTTCGGAAACAATTGTAATTACATTTGATCCACATAAAGAGCTGCATATTCATAATAAGCATGCTTTTGTTCTTAAAATAGAGCTCAAGATTCTCACAATGTTCTCAATAGGGAACCAAAAGAAACTTAAAATGTTTTTTTTGTACGTTCAAATAATGATTCAAGGGCTTTTAGACTTTGATTTGGTTGCTAGAAGAATCTGCTCACATTGACAGTGACTTTTTTAACAGTAACATGTAATTGATAGTCTTATTTGAACAGTCGGGACATTTTTAAATAGATATTTCAAGAGTTCCCACTTAGATATGCTTGGCGTATAAAGCAGGTTTGGCATGCTGTCCCGGGAGAGAACCCTGAGCTCGGAGATATCTGAGCCCAGGGCTCCCGCCCGGTCGATAAGCATATCAGGAGATCCGAGATCAGGTAGGTCTCGAGAGCTCCCCCTTTTAGAAAAGGGAGGAAAAGGAGGAGATGGGGTGGAAGGGGGTATTTTTCCAAACGAAGATAAAACATTAGGGAGAAAATGATCCATTTATAGTAAACTAGGATCACTCTGATTGGATTATTACTGATTACAGATGAGTGGCCAGACGTGCTCAATCATATCACATGCTCCTCTCGAAATTGGTTTATGAAACTTCACTTAGTTTGTTTTGATCACTACTTCAGAGATCAGTGTTTATATCAGAACTTTTATTCCAATTGAAGTTTCGTAAAACTGGTATATCGAGAGGACTTTTGTGAAGCGATCTATTGACTGTTCACACATAGGCCTGAATTCCCACTTTGATTTACTTGTTTAATGAAAAGCCAGACTGATGGCGTTTATTAAGAAAGCAAAAAGTCACTGGGATGTTTGAATAGTGATTTGTGATCTTTGAGTTCAGCTCTGAGTAGAAGTGACACACTTCAGCTTTAAATGTTTAAACACACGTTTTGCATTTTCCAGCTTCACAGCTGTGTTTGCTAAAACTCTATATGTTCTTTTTGTATTGTACTGTACATGGGTTTCACTTTATACTTCACGTTATAAAGCTCTTGCTTTCTCACTTATGGTTTCTTTCATCTGTTTTGTAGTCCTTTATAATTCATCCCATGTGCCAAATTTATACACACTCAACGTCTTTGGTGCAAAAAAATTAAAATGTATGCAAAAAAATTGGCAGAGAATGTTTTCTGGGTATAATAAAGGACTTTCTTCAGCACAGGATGGATAGTGATGCACTCTCTAGTGTAACTGGAGTCACTATTTCCCTTTGATACAGCCACATACTCCTCTACTCAAGACAGTGGATATGACAGATATGGTGTTTTATCATCATATAGTGTTATAGTGTTGGTTTTGGTGGTTTATGAGGACACAAACTGTATAATGACATGGATATGACCTTAGACCTTGATGTGGTTTATAAGGACATGAAAAAAAATCATTCTTAACAGGGTCTTTTCAAATTCAAAATTTGCCATGTTTTGAAAGTAAAAAATATATTATGCCAACGGAGAGTCCTCACAAACCTCCAAAGTGTGTGTGTGTGTGTGTGTGTGTGTGTGTGTGTGTGTGTGTGTGTGTGTGTGTGTCTGTCTATCTGTCTATCTGTCTGTCTGTCTGTCTGTCTGTCTGTGTTCATAATTAACTTAGGTTCTTAAACTGCTCTCTGTCAAGTAAAGCTTTCTCCTATTTTTTTCCCTTTCTCCTTCTCTCTCCTTCTGTCTTTCTTTTGTTTGTTTTGTTCTGTAGCCAATAAATTTCTGCTCTGTTATTTGAGCCCCTCTGTTTATCCATTGCCTCCAGTTCTAATATTTCAACACTGTGGGAGTGTAATTATTATATTTATTTTCAGTATTTCATGACCGTTTTAGGTAAAAAAAAAAAATGCAAAACAGAGATTTCTTTAAATGGATGTTAACCCCAAATATGTTGCTGTTAGTCCAATCTTCTTTGGGCAATTTTTATTTTTGGGAAACTGGTCCTTGTTGAAATTACTTTAAAAAGTAAGTCAAAGTCAATAGTTATCATCCAAAAAAAATTAAGCAAACAGTCAAAACAAATTTAATAAATGTGAATTCTGATGATACACTGAGGTTTTTTGAAGTGAAACGGATCTATTTAGGAAATCAAAAAAAAATATTTACAACTTTTTTTATAATGAATCACCAAGAACCACATTTCAGCTAAAAATCTTCTTTATCGTTCTAATGAAGGAAAACTTCTGTACATCTTGAATGGTCTGCAGGTGGAGTAAATGAACAGCATTTCTTTCAGATATCTCACTAATATTTTCGTTAAAAGCATGTTTGTTTGTTTTTCAGGATTCTTTGCGGAAATTGATCTGTTTTGATCATTATAAATGTCTGAAGTTCATTTAATTCAAAGTTACAGTTATTTCAAAGTTTTGAAATTTCAAGGTTGTTTCATTTTTTTAAAAAAATGTTTATTTAAAAAGTCAAAGCTGGACCACAATTTACCTAAAAAGGTGACAAAACAGCAATGTCAAAGTTTGTTTATTTAGCAATATCTAAAAATGTAATGTTGATTTCATGAGAATAGAGTGTGTTTCCTACATCCCGCTCAGCTGCGTGTAGCACACTCAAAAATGCACAATATTTTCCAAGAAATGTGGAGTGTTTATGAGAAGGTGATTTTTTTTTTTTTAATTCATGCATCTACAAGTGTAGAGCAAATAATTTTCTTTATCAAAGGTTCAAAATCCCTTAGAGTTGTACAGTTTCTACCAGGTACAGTTTTTAAAAAAAAAAACACAGGCTCATTCTGAAAACGTAGCACTGTATACATTTCTGGAGATCGCGAATTATGTGGCCAGAAGTACGTATGGCTCCGTTTCATTCAAAATGAATGCTACGGGACTGTTTGGCGCCGTTCCTTATCACACTTACCAGCTGACCGCTTGCCTCCATATGGGCAGCTTTTCTGCTGTTACCAGTTTGTCATGTGGCTTGTAGCATGGGGAGTTGACCACGACAACGAGGTTTGAGTCCAGCAACGGAAAAAACAAAAGCCAAAAAATAAAATAAACAAGTACTTAACAGGGTAAGAATGTGGTAAAACATGGTAAAATCAGGCTGCTGTGAGGGTTTTTCTGTTTCTGGATTACTTTTGAAAACGCTGTTGGTTAGATTTAGGGAAGGAGGGGGGTGGGTCAGACGATAGGTCAATCAGTCGACATTAGCCCCTGGTGGATTTCTGGTGGCAGTCGCGAGGGAAATATGAGATCGCAAAAAGCATACACAGTGGCCTCTGGTGGATTCCCAAAAATAACACCTGCAAAGAAATGTAGCTCCTGGCATGCATTTGGCGCTCTCCAGAAATGTAAATAGGGGTACATAATCAGAATAAGCCTGGGTTGGTAAAAAGCTGGGTTCCACAAAGTTCCTTTGTTGTCCCAACACAAATTGATGAAGCTAACTTAATTGTTTTGGCAAATTTAAGAGTATTGAACTTAAAACAATTAAGTTGACCCTAAAAAATCCTAAAGAATTGTGATGATTTGGCTCATTTTAAATAATCAGAAAGAGCTTTATTGCCAGGTATGTTCACACATACGAGGAATTTGTTTTCGTGACAGAGCTTCTACAGTGCAACAGGATTACAGAGACAGGACAAAAAACAGATAATAAATATATTTAAAAAACAAAATAGAAGTAGTGAGTGCAAATATACAGATTGACAAGTGTATGTACATGTTTATTACTATATACAACGTTATATGTGCAGCTGTTATGTGCAAATTGGCATGTAAGTGTGTGGTTAAATAAGTGTATATGTGTATAAAAGTGTATGGCAAGTAGTGATGTTGGCTCCACAATTATTATCATCAAGTGTTCATGAGATGGATTGCCTGAGGGAAGAAACTGTTTCTGTGTCGGGCTGTTCTGGTGCGCAGTGCTTTGTAGCGTCGACCAGAAGGTAACAGTTCAAAGAGGCAGTGTGCTGGGTGTGAGGGGTCCAGAGTGATTTTGGCAGCCCTTCTGCTCGCTCTGGATAAGTACAGTTCTTGGGGAGTAGGAAGGGTTGTACCAGTGATTCGCTCAGCAGTCCGAACTATTCGACGTAGTCTTTGGAGGTCGTATTTAGTAGCTGAGCTAAACCAGACAGTTATTGATGTGCAGATGACTGATTCAATGATGGAGGTGTAGAACTGATTCAGCAGCTCCTTTGGGAGGTTAAACTTCCTCAGCTGACGAAGAAAGTACAGCCTCTGTTGAGCTTTTTTGACAATGGAGTCAATGTGAGTGTCCCACTTCAGGTCCTAAGAGATGGTGGTGCCCAGGAACCTGAATGACTCCACTGCTGCCACAATGCTGTCCATGATGCTCAGTGGGGGGAGAGCAGGGGGGTTTCTCCTGAAGTCCACTATCATCTCCACTGTTTTGAGCGTGTTGAGCTCCAGGTTGTTGTGACTACACCAGACAGCCAACTCCTTAACCTACTGTCTGTAAGCAGACTCGTCACCGTCCTGAATGTGGCCGATAAGTGTGTTGTCGTCTGCAAACTTCAAGAGCTTCACAGAGGAGTCTTTTGAAGTGCAGTCATTCGTGTACAGGGAGAAAAGCAGTGGGGAGAGGACACACCCCTGGGGGGCGCCAGTGCTTATTGTGCGGATACTAGATGAGAATTTTCCCAGCTTCACCAGCTGCTGCCTGTCCGTTAGGAAGCTGTTGATCCACTGACAGACAGAGGTGGGCACAGAGAGCTGAGTTAATTTGGGCAGGAGAAGTTTTGGGATGATAGTGTTAAACGCCGAGCTGAAGTCAACAAACAAGATCCTCACATAGGTCCCTGGTCTGTCTAGGTGTACCTGTCTAGGTGTACGAAAAAAAATAAGTACGAAAATGCACCTTTTTGGTTTTGAAATAGTACAAATTAGGTTTGTATGGCTGCATTTAATTTTTTTAATGAACGCTATAGGGCGGTATGATGCCGTTCCTTTTCTCGCTCACCAGCTGACCATTTAACTCCAGATGGCGTTTGTCCAGTTAGCTCACCATGTACTTCGGTGGACTTGAGACGCAGAGAGGCAACGGGGTTTGAGTCTAATGAAGAGCGGTTGCAGAAAGCAGGTAAGACAAAAACAGAAGCTAAAAAATAAAATAAACAAGTAAATAACAGGTTGAGAATGTGATAAAACATGGTAAAAATCAGACGAGCTATTTTCTTTTTCTAAACTATTTTTTAATTTGTCGGTTGGGTTTAGGGAAGTGAGTGAGTGGGTCAATCTGTGCTTTTTAAAATACTATTGGTTGGGTTTAGGGAAGCGCGGGGGTCAGTCGATCGTTCTGTCAGTCAGTCAAACAGTCGACAGCGGCCTCTGGTGGATTTACGAGAGAACAGCAGGCACGAATGGCACTCGTGAGAGAAATTTGAGATCTCAAAAACCATACACAGCGGACTCTTGTGGATTTGTGAAAACAAAATCTGCAAAAAAATGTACCTCCTGGGACGTATTTAGCAGTCTCCAGATTTGTATATAGAGGTACGTTATCAGAAGGGGCCCGGGTTGATATAATAACAAAATAATCATGGTTATATCCCTGCGCTTTTTAGTTAATGTGTTAAGGATGTTTTTGTTTTTTGTTTTAAATACCATAAGACATGTCAAACTGTCATTGTAGCCAGAATGATATGAGGATGGGATTTACTGCCAGTGACATTTATTTGTTTGGCCATTTCCCCAAAAACCTTTTATGGAGTAAATCTGTCAGACCTGCTGAAAACTGAATACTGGCAATGTCTCTGGGATTACACTATTAAAGAAGAATATTCTTGTATTACAACAGAGTTTTGTTACTTCTTTTTATGTCAATTTATACTGTTTGGACTGAACCAAAAGATGGAATGAATCAAGCAGATAAAACACAAGAGGGAAGAAGCCCAACTGTTAGAGTCAAAAACAAGCAATGGAAGAAAACACGGAAGAGTTTATGCTTGGATTCGTCCATGTCCAGGGCAATGAGTTTATTATTACTATATCAACAAAGTGGAAGTGCAAGATTAGGCCACAGGAGAGGAGAAGATTTAAAGATGAGAGAACGCAAATGGGGATCTGCTTAACTGGAGATCCAGAGCGAGATCCAGATTGGTATAAAAGAATGTGTCAGTGAGACTTTACAAGCCTCCGCTTCGTTCACTCACCAAATAAGGGCAGAAGCAGCAAAGGCTCTTGTGTCTCCAGTCCTGTACAAACACTAGAAAGCCATAAGGAGCACACAGGCCTGCCTTCATCTCTGCTGACAGTCTGATCAGTGTTTCTCTGTATACTGTAGCTCACATCTGAGATCAGTCTCCATTGCCAGGTATGTCATAAGAGAAGTTTCTTCTATCCAGTAAACTCCGCTAGACAAAAATGGTCACACATAATTATATATATATATATAATTTATTATTTTTACATTTTTGTTTGATCAAATTTGCAATTCTAAAAAAAAGAACAATTATGAAACATCCTGAAAGAGTTAATGTTCATGATCTTCGTTTTGAAAGATTTTCCCAATTTTTGTATTTTTCAGTCTAAACAAGTTTTATAAACTAATTTCGAGAGGAGCGTGTGATATGATTGAGCATGGCTGGCTTCTAATCCGTAATCAGTAATTATCCAATCAGATTGATCCAAGCTTACAATAAATAGACAGATTTTTCCCTACTGCCTTATCTTCGCTTTGGAAGAATCCCCCCTTCCACCCCATCTCCTCCCTTTCTAAGGGGAGCTCTCGAGAACTACCTGATCTCGGACTCCCTTTACATGCTTATTGACCAGGCGGGAGCCTTGGGCTAAATTATCTCCAAGCTTAGGGTTCTCTCCCGGGACAAACCTGCTATTAACGCCAAGCATATCTAAGTGTGAACTATTGAAATAGTTATATAATAATTATCCAGCATTATGGAAGCGAAAATGTAATTAAATTCATAGTAGTTTCTTGATAAAGCTGTTCAAGATAAAAACTTTACTCGATAAAAATGGAACTTGATCTTTTACTACATTGTAAAAAATGCTGGGTTCAACACAGCTGCTTCATGTCTTAACACAAAATGATGATGTTAACTTAATAGATTTTACAAACGTATGTAGATTGACCATACAACAATTAAGTTGTTCCACAGAGTGTAGATTGTTAATACTGTATAAAATGTTGGGGAAAAATATTATACATATTATTACATAATATTATATTAAACTATAGATTTTGTTAGGTTAGATTCAACTTTATTGTCATTACACATCTACAAGTACAAAGCAACGAAATGCAGTTTGGGTCTAGCCAGGAGTGCAATAGGAGCAAGTGCAGGATATAGGTATAGGTTATAAAGTGCAGTTATAGGAAAAACTATGGTGATATTTACAGATGAATGTACTATGAACATTATATAAAAGTTGTATTAACTATAAACAGAAATTTACCATATTATTTTATTATATTACAATATTTACATTATTCTGAAATTAGATTAGATTAGATTAGATTCAATTTATTGTCATCACACATGTACAAGTACAAGGCAACGAAATGCAGAAATTACAGTTTATTTTATACATTTTTATGTTTAATATGATGTCAGTTTGTGTCTGTGTGTGTATGCATGTGCTTGTGTGCTTGCGTGTGGGTGTCAGATAATTTATTTTGTATTTTGCACAGGTGCTACAGTATATGTATACTCTATCCTGAAAACTACACTGTAAATGCAACTGAACACCCTTATCCAATACAACAACCAAAACTGACCAAGACAAACACAATTCAATTATAGTTTGGATGATCTTTTAACTTTTAGTCAATGTTGGTTTGTGTAAATATTGATTTAATTTTAGTTGAAAAAATCCAGATTTTGTGACTATTTTGATCTACTGTATCATATTATTATGAAATAGCATTATTTCAGGGTGCAAAACTGGCTGAAAATCAACTTTAAATTTGAACATTAATTTGATGATTGTTTGGTTGAACATTGCATAAATGTTTAAAACATTATACATTTATGCAATGTTGCTTTCAGTGTAAAAAAGTGATTAAAGATTATAGTTAAAAAATATTTTGTGACTTGTGATCTTGAAATAACATTATTTAAGGGTGCAAAACTGGCAAAAAATAATATCATTTAACGATGTTTCAATGATATTTTTTATATCGTTGATGTTTTAACATTTATTCAATGTTGATTTAATTTAGGCCTGCTATCTAGGATTTAACTTATTTTGGTTTGTTTGTTTTGCCCTTTTTGTAGGATGAAAAACTTGAATTTTTTTATAGTTACTGCAGACTTTTTTGACAAAAAAACCCTTGTTGTTCTGAAAACGAAAGCAAAATTGCCATTCCTACCATTGTTTTGATATAATCGAGGTGGCTAATCGAGGAGAATAATTCTGTGATGAAACAGATTTAGGTATGATGTACTGTATATACACTAGAGGAGAGGAAGATCAGATGATATGAACAGTCAGACAGAGACAGAAGAACATTATGAACTGAGAGAAGTGAGTGAGGAAGATATAAAGCTAGAGATAGGGCTCAGCGTAGGAGTGGTCTTTCGGCTCTAAAGGGGTTTAAATTTGAAAACATCGTCACACTCGACACACACACCTGCTGTGGAAATGCCGTTCACTGTGGTGCTGGATGGACCCGCGCCGTGGGGTTTTCGACTTATTGGAGGACGAGACTTCAGTCAGCCGCTCACTGTCGCCAAAGTGAGTGTCTATTTACCTATAACTGTGATAAGAAGCGTTCGGTTTAACAGAAAAAGCATATTGGTTGTAAAGAGCTTTTACATGTGTCCACAAGGGCGTTTGACTCGTTTATAGAACAGCATCATCAACGGCAGGCTAATCATAAAACAGGTATCAATGCTGAATCATTCATCTGTTTTTAGAAAGAGTATATTCATACGCCTTATAAGATTGATTTATTATTAATTCAGAATACCTATATATTCTAATAATATTAAATTATTATCATCATCATCATCATTATTGTTGTAATGTAAATGTACAATTTATATAGTCTACGTTTTAAAAAGTTATATACAGTTGAAGTCAGAATTATTAGTCCCCATGTTTATTTTTTCCCCAAATTTCTGTTTAACGGAGAGAAGATTTTTTCAACACGTTTCTAAACATAACTCATTTCTAATAACTGATTTATTTTATCTTTTCCATGATGACAGTAAACAATATTTTACAAGATATTTTCGAGACACTTATACAGCTTAAAGTGACATTTAAAGGCTTAACTTGGTTAATTAGGTTAACTAGGCAGGTTAGGGTAATTAGGCAAGTTATTGTATAATGATGGTTTGTTCTGTAGACAGTGGGAAAAAATTAGCTTAAAGGGCTAATAATTTTGACCTTAAAACAGTTCATAAAAAATTAAAAACTGCTTTTATTCTAGTCAAAATAAAACAAATAAGACTTTCTCCAAAAGAAAAAAATATTATCAGACATACTGTGAAGATTTCCTTGAAACATTCTAGAGTAAGCAAAGTTAATTATGTAATAAAATATAATAACAGAACCATAAAACGCTAAATAGATGCATAACAGTAAAGTAAATACAAAAAAAAAAATAAGCATACTAAAATAAATGACATTTACTATACAAGTATATATATAAAAATATAAAAGTAAAAATTCATTACCATTTTTATATACCGCTAAAATAAATATTAAAATAACTTATATAATCTTATAACAATGCAAAATGCAAAAAGAATAAAAGAAAAAAATAAGATAAATGGTTACCGCAATTACACAACAGAATCTGGCATGAGCTGTGGATTGCTGTATATCATCCCCTATAAAGAGAATGTTTTATGGTGCAGAACAATGGCTGTCCTCATGCTCTATTTATGTGCTGTGTATGTGCATGTGTGGAGCTAAAATTGTTGATGAATCATTGACACTGGAACTAACATTTGGATCCTCGCACCTGTTGTGGCAGTGGATTTGTGTATTCCACGTATAAACCAATGTCAGAGAGAGTCCAAAAACAGAAAGAACGACAGATAGGAGCATAGACTGATTCAAATCACTCTGTTTGTTCAGCCCTTTAAGGGATTTTTTAATAAAAATGAAAAAAAAATCTGTTTCTTTCTTCTGTGGAACTCAAAAAAAAAAATAATAATAATAATAATTTGAGGAATATCCTGGCTGCTGTTATCCAAACTTAATTTTCTGTACTACGGAAGAAAGAACATCATACAGATCTGGAATTTGAGCAATAATTTAATACAAGTCTGATGATTATATGAAGTACCTTTAATATTGTTTCAAATAGTTCAGACTTTCTCTCAATTGTTATTATATATCTCCAAATAGCAAGTTTTTAACTGTAATCTTTACATCTTACAATTATTTATTCAATGAATAAAAAAACAAACATTTTTTTGTAAAAAAATTTTTTTAAAGGAGTTAATAATTTTGACCTTAAAATGGTTTTGAAAAAATTAAAAACTGCTTTTATTCTAGCCGAAATAAAACAAATAAGACTTTCTCCAGAAGAAAAAAATATTATCAGACATACTGTGAAAATTTCCTTGCTCTGTTAAACATCATTTGGGAAACATTTAATAAAGAAAAAAAGATTCAAGGGGGGCTAATAATTCTGACTTCAACTATATATATATATAAATATATATATATATATATATATATATATATATATATATATATATATATATATATATATATATATATATATATATATATATATATATATATATATATATATATATATATATATAGTGCTGGGCAAAAAATTATCCCAATTAATTGCATTCAAAGTAAAAGTTTTGTTTTTTGTTTTGTTTTTTACAGAATATATGTATACTGTGTATATTTATTATGTATATATTTGAGAAAATGGAAATTGAGGAAATTTTATTACCAAAACAAACTTTCATTTTGGATGTCATTAATCATAATTAATCTTTGCCAAGCATTAAAATTAATATAGTTTTTTTCAAGTTTGAGATAAAAAGATGCAATGAATTTTTTTTTTTTTTTTTTTATTCCAGAAACAAGCTTGTGTCTATTCTTGCAATTCAGATTTTTTAATCCTCATCATTTTACCTCAATATTTATATATTTCCATTCTCTTTATATCTGACAATTTGTATATTAAATCTTGATTTTTAGTATTGTTTTGCAAAAAAAAATAAATAAGTGAGAAACGGGAGATGTAAAGTCATTTACTCACCCTTTAGTCAAAACCCCAAAATGGAAATTTACTCACGATTTACCCTCAAGTGGGTTTGTTTGTTTGAGTTTGTTTTTTCTTTTGATCACAATTTTTTTTTAACGCTAGTACTAGTAACTATTGACGTAATTGTTTTTTCTACTATGAAAGTCTGTGGTTACCGGCTTCTAACATTCTTCAAAATATCCTCTTTTGTGTTCAACAGAAAGAAAAAAAAAGCTCATAATGGTTTGAAAACACTCGAGGGGTGAGCAAAGAAGTATTTCCATTTTGGGGTGAAATATCCCTTTAAGAATAAGTCTTGCAAATCACAAAACTGAATCTTGATACAATGATCAACTCTTCTTAATTCTTAATCCTTAGCCAAATCTACTGTCATCTGAAGATTATTTAAACAACATTTTTTTTCATGTGAGTTAAAAAGGCTACAACTTGTTATGTGATCAAAGATCCAGGATATAAATGCACAATGAAGTCATTGTTTGTGCAGTGGTTTTCTGCTTTTGTTCTCTGTGCAGCTCTAGTTTTGGATTTCTCCTTTGCTTTAATGAGATTTCACACTCGGAACATTCTCTGCTGCTCACTCTGCGGTGCAGCATGACACTGTTACCTAATCTCAACACTGCGCAGCCATTTTTGGTCAAACACCCTCCTGTCCTCTGGGCCTTCAGATTTGTTTTACTCACAGTCTGTAACCTGCATGGACTTTATTAATCAAAGTATGTTTGGAAAGCAGGCATATTTTTCCAACAGCAGGTTTGGAATGTGCTCAAAATTTAATTTCAGAATGACGATAGTCTTTGTATTTTATGTCATATACTGTAGTATCTGATTAGTTTAAGTCGACCCAAGTTTAAAAATGATTTAGCCCAGATTTGTGGAGCAAATGTCTATTACATGCAGTACAAATATAAATCTTTGCTTACTTTTTCAATGCTTAACCCTCTCCCGCCATGCATTATGATAAATCTTTGAGAAAAAAAATATTTGACTGTTTTACTTAACTTGAAGTGCTGTAAAAAATGTGGAAAATGTTCTTTTTTTAAGGTACTTTATATGTTGCTGTATGGCAACAACGTCCAACAGTGGATCTAACTTAGAAATTTCTAATTTATAAATTTATATTCCTCATAAAGAATAATTTTGTTGTTTGAAATTATTTAATTGGTGTTGCAGTATTATAAGCTTTAACACAGAACTTATAAATAACACCTTATACATGCTTTCCAACAACTCATATTCCAACAGCTTTCATTTATTCCATTCTTTTATTGCTGAATATTATTGAAAACAATCATATTGTATTATCATGTATACAACATACAACATACAATGAATATAAATATTATAACAAATGAATAACAAGTCTAGTATCTCCAGATGCATCAGAATAATGTAGCTACTAGCTAACAATATTTATATATTATATACTACTACACCTGTCTTATCTGCCTCTGAGCTAACTTACCTGAACTGTCTCCATCAAATGTCTTGTCTGCACCATTCATGGTCACTAAAACCCATCTCATCCTCACTTTCATCTGCAGGAAGAGCCAGTTCTGTCCTTTTCTTCTTTCACTTACCATAGAACATGGTGGTGCTCGCTAATACACTGTTCCCTGTATTCATATCTATTTAAAAGTAGTATTGCCATTAAAAATTGATTTTATCCAAAATGCAAATGTCATTAACATACAAGTAATCAACATTATATTACTAGCTTTCATGTTGTTATTGTTACAACTTAAAAGTTCACAGCTGACCTTGCTAGCTAGCTAACCCATTGCAATATTGCACGTTCCACTATATTGCACAGTGTTGCCATTTGACAACTCACACATTTGAACGATTTACAAAAAACTAATTTGATTAAAGAAAATGAGTTGTGAATATGTTATCATAACTTACTGGAGGTGATGTTTCAGATTTTTTTGTGGATCTGACATCATTTGATCCTTTGTTTTTATTGACGTTTGCATTTAGCAACTACTCACAATAAATGCCAGTCTGTCAGAAATCACACTACAGAAAAACAATGCATGTCATGTGACTTAACTAAAGCACATCATTGGCTACACTAAGGTCTTCACTTTCCAACAACAAAAAAATAATAATGTTGGTCTTAAACAAAAAGTGGCAGGGAAATGAACATAATTATCATGTTGCCATATGGTAACATCATGCGGTAGGAGGTTAAATGCCAGTTCATTTTAAATCAGGCTTTGATTTATGTGAGCAAGGGTTTCAGGTTTTCCTAAAATTACCTAATTAATCTAATCATTTATCATTATTTAATTTGGTAAATTAACTTATTTAAATTGACTTCTGGCTATAATATCATACAAATAGCAATTTATATAATCTAAGTACTACACTCTCAGAAATAAAGGTACGTGAGCTATCACTGGGGTGATACCTTTTCAAAAGGTACAATGTTGTGCCTAAAAGCCCTATATTAATACCTTAAGGGTACATGCTAGTACCTAAAAAGTACAAAAGTGTTCCTCTTAAAATGTGTAGGTGCTAATATATACCTTTGAGGTACCAATATGGAACCTTCAGGTGCAAATGTGTACCATTTGAAAAGGTACCACCCCAGTGACAGCTCGCGTACCTTTATTTCTGAGAGTGTATACAGTGATCTGAACTAACAACAGACTAACATAATTTCCTGTCAATAGCAATTACAAGTTTCATTGAAGAAAAAGATGAGAAGATGGATTGAAGACCAACATTTATAAATGGTGGTCAATTCAGATGAAAATGAAGGCTAAGCATATAAGCATTTATGCATTTGAATTTATATTGGTGTAAAAATGTGTATGTATCATTTACTTTCATGTCGGCAAGAAAATGTTTTAGTTGACATTTTATCTCACATTTAATATTGATGGATCATTTTACAAATTTTTTTATAAATAGAATTTTTTCATTCATTATTTTTATATTTTTTTATTTTATAGTTTCATATGAGTTTTAAAAACTTATTTTATAGACTTTATAAGAAAACCCTTTTCCACCGCAATTTCTAACTTATAATGGTAAACTTTAAAGCTTTTTGTTTTTAAATTATAAGACATAATAAACAATGAGTAAATAAACCATAATTTTTTTAACCGGAATCACTAAGTTGCAGTAAACTGGCTGCTGTACTTTACTCTGGCTTCTGTAAATTACAGGCAACATTCACGTGTGTCTCGTCATATTTATAAGTAGATATGACTAGTCAGATATAATCATTGTAAAATGCGATTAGTTACTTTACTTAAAAAGTGTGCTTTGTAACCTTGAACTGTTAAGTTCATTTAATTTGTATTAAATAAATTAAGTAAAGCAAACTTTCAATTACTCAATAATTTGAAGGCAACAGGTTTATTTACTTTTATGAGTAGAGTCAACTAATCACTTTAAGAGCACTGGGGTTTTCAGGTTTTTTTTAAGTAAAGTCAACTAAACACTTTTTAAATGTACAAGTAACATAAGCTATTTGGGGGTGATGAGAAATTATTTACTCCTTTACCTTGGCAACAGGGTTTGACCAACGCAATCTCACGGCGATTCATAACTTTTTGATTTAGTGGCTAATTCTTATGAATTCGTACAATCTAATTGGTACAATTTAGTACGATTTGCTCATCACCCAATGACAGTTGGGGTTAGGGGTGGGGTTAGGTGCCACGCCTCCTTTTTAAAATCGTACATTTTCGTATGACTAAATTAGCCACTAAACTGACAAAACTTAAAATACTTACATTTCCTCGTGAGATCAGGATGGGTTTGACAGTGTCACAACTGACCGATAGAAACAATTTTTGCCAAAAATCCAATAGCATACTGTAAATGCTACAGGAACTTTATTTATTTATTTATTAGGATCCCCATTAGCCACTACCAAGGTTGTTGCTATTCTTCCTGGGGTCAATTAAACACAAAACAAAATTACATTAATACATAACAACAAAGACCAATAAAAAAGTTGACAGAACAATACACTTGGAACTCTTGATGCAGAAATATTTCTTTTGAAACACAGTAGAGAAATGATTTCTCTATCCTTCACCAATAACCAACCTAAAGGTTTATGCATTTTCATAATACTAGCCCTTCTATTGCAGTGTAAAATTAGTCTTTACACATGCTCTGTAAATTAGTTCTAAGTTATTCTGAAAAAAAAAACTTGTATTATTTGCTTTGAATGCAGAAGAACATACACATACACATTGCACAGAACATACATCTGGGATGAATAGATAAGAGACTCTAAGAAAAATATTGAGTTGATAAACAACTGATTTAAGGGTTAGGATCTTATCCAGTGCCAAACCATAACAGTTCCACAGAAAACACCGCCTTATGATGAATGACTGACATAATGGATGCACATTTACATTTGGTTCTTATACCATTCTACATGCCATTCTGCTCATGTAATGCATACTATATAATGCGCTGCATACGTGCAGTTTCATATAATTCATATTTGCAGCTTTACTCTGAGAAATGATAACAGTAGGACTGCAGAACTTGGCTGGAGACTTATTCCTCAAGTATGTTTACTGTTAAGATTAGTTTACTTGGGTAACATACCAATGAAGAAAAGGACATGAACACAATCAGACAAACACACACACAATCCTGAGATACTAATATAAAGCTTCATAGCCCTGTACCTTGTCACTTTTTATGGTTGCACACACACAAACAAACATTTGTTTATTCATGTAATAATCCACATTTTGTATACATCTTGCTTTTTAGAAATCTTTTTGATACAGGATTTTTGTCTATTGTAGTAAGTTATAGCGCGCATGTAAGAAAACATTTGTAAAAATAGATAGAAAGATAGAAAGAAAGAAAGAATGAAAGAAAAGGAAAGAAAGAACATTTAGATGCCAAAAAATATAATATGCACTTCTAATTTACATATCGCCAAAATGTGAGATTAAATAAAAAAAAATGTAACCATAGAAATAATACAATCTGTGGATCACTAATGATGCACTGTTCATCAAAATACTGACTTATTAGATTTAATCCTCAGCTTTTAACATGATTTTTGCAACACAATCTCACGGCAATTCGTAACTTTTTCATTTAGTGGCTAATTCGTATGAATCCGTACAATCTAATTCGTATAATTTAGTACGATTTGCTCATCCCCCAATGACGGTTGGGTTTAGGGGTGGGGTTAGGTGCCACACCTCCTTTTTAAAATCGTACGAATTCTTACGACTGAACTCATACGAATTCGTACGAATTAGCCACTAAACTGACAAAACGTTAAATAATTACGTTTTCTCATGAGATCAGGCTGGATTTTTGTGAGCAGAAATAAAATAATGAATGAATAATCAAGTAAACTTAAGATTTTAAATCTTGGTTAAAATATCCTATTGTTTGCTTTATAAAAAACAAAAAGACGTTTTCATCTTCAAAAATCCTTTTCTTTTCTAATAAAATAACTATACAATTTCACTGCAAAAAATAAGCATGTACCACAAACTGAAGGTGAACAAATTTACTGCTAAAATGGATTTTCTTCACTGATTTAAGACTTGCAGTATGAACCATGTGGTGTGGATAGATGATTGTTTATGGCTGACCTTACTGTTATGCATTAGTAGGAGTTTCCCTTTCATACCCAAAATATATGGAAGGAGAGTAAAAGTATAGCCATACCACATTTCATAAGTTTTGCAGTAACCAGTATACTGGTATTGATTCCATTAAATGAGTGCATGTTTATTTGCACTAGGCGTTTCTGTAAAAGCTTCATTTCTGCCAACTCCAACACCTTATTTTCTATCTTCCATTGCTCTTAGTGCATTGTGTTTTCTATTATAAAAAAATAATTTACTGTAACAGTGTTGCTTAATTTGTATATTTGCACATTATCCATCAACAGAATCTTTCTCTCTAATTAGTGCTTTTATTGTGTTGTGGTTTGACGCTTATTTGCCCGGTTTAGTTGTTTTGTACTAACAGTACTCAGTGTCAGTGCTCAGTGTTGGAGTTTAACCATTTGCTGAAACTTTCAACTAGCTTCTTCTGGTGTTGTCTATACCATTCTCTGTTTTCAGATTTCACCAGGAAGTAAAGCTTCCACCGTGAACCTCTCTCCAGGAGATATCATTTTGTCGATAGATGGAGTGTCTGCAGAAAACCTGATGCACTCTGAGGCTCAGACTTTAATTAAGGATGCCTCCCATCAGCTTACACTTATTGTTGAAAGGTCAGAGGTCCAATCATTTATATAGTTGATGTGTATTGGGTTTATTGAAACAGATTTTTGAGTTTTTAATATTGGACTCTTTCTAGAATTGCTGGTGCATTTGAAGTATTTTGCATTCATCCTGCTTATATTGGAATGATACACTCAGAAAAAATGGTGGAGGGGGGGGGATTTTATGTTAAGACAAAGTTGTACCTTTAAAGACATGGGAAATCAAAATGTACCTTTGGTTTTTAAAACCTGCAGATACAATGTTGTACCTTCATCAAAGGTACAAATCTGATCCATGAAGGTATCACTACAGTGACAAGACACTTTGTACCTTAACAGTATCAAAATGGTTATCAAACATTTATTAAAAATGCCTTAAATGTTTAGTTTTCAGTACCTATAGTACCAGTTGTTTGTATTATTGTATTATAGAATTTAAGAATTAATGTTTATAAGTTTCTTTACATACTTTTAAAGGATGATTTATGTTTTAATATGGAAATTACCTATAAAATCACTTTGCCTTTCCAGTCATATTTATTTGCATAGATATTGTTATAAAGAAGGAGTTGTCCAACACTTTTGTACCTTTTAAATGAGAACAATTTCGTTCTGCATTTCGTTGCCGTGTACTTGTACATGTGTGATGACAGTAAATTGAATCTAATCTAATCTAATCTAAATTGTGTACTTAATTTTAATTGTACCATAATAGGCACAGAACAATATCATAAGAGGTCTTTTCTGGATCATATAAGGTACCATTTTTATAAAGGTACAAAACTGTTTCTCAAGGAACTGTTTGTACCACTGTGTGCCTTTTTTCGGAGAGTGTATAATACCAAAGTATCCATAATTAATGTATGATGATGTAAAATTGTTAAATATGATGGGGAACATTTGATTATGGGGTTTAACGTACTGTTAAACATTTTAAACAGCTAACAGAGTTGACATTTTCCACCATTCCTCCATTTCCATGCATTAGCTCAAGATGCTAACCTCAAACCAGATACCACATGGCATGTCTTAAAAACAAAAAAATGTGTTTTAATCGTATTACAGTTTTCAAAAGGTGAATGAAAAATTCAATTAAATATCTCAGTAACAGAGTTGAGAGATAATTTCTTATAATCTATTAGTGTATCCTAAACACACTCAAAAATATATTTTGTTGCTTGTTTAAACTACTTATTTAAAACGAGTTGAAATAACACAGTTCTTAAGATTTTTGGCGGGAGAACTTAATTGTTTTCTGTTCAATCCACTTAAATTTGTCAAAACAATTATGTTAACTTTTTGCTGGGACAACATGAAGGAATTGTGTGGAACCCAGCAATTTTTATAGTGCAGTTTGTAAAATTGAATGAGAGAAGAATAATGACACACCTCAGTGCCTTCCAGTAAAATAACTTGAACGAGGCACATGCTTTTTTTCTGTCAGTGCTTTAAATGTTATGCCTTTTTAGAAACAATGTGACCAGAACATAGGGACGGACACAAATTTGTTTTAATAAGTGAAATTACAAATGATACAGAAAATAGATGTTTCATGCAGATGCTTATTTGTCTGTATAAAATGGTGTAGTGGGATTCTTTAAGTCAATATTTTCAGGAAAAAATGTCCCTAAATAAGCACAACATATTGTTGTTATAGATAATGTGATATAATTTGTGTTATTAAAAGTGAAATCTATACACAAAATTCTAAAATCACACATATGCTAAGAAATATATTGAGAGCATATTGGAAAAACAAGAAATAATGATAACACTTAAGTTTAGGTCACAATTGATGCTATTAACTTTACTGGCTTATTACCTGCTTATTATTAAGATATTAACTGTTCATTAGTAGTTATAATCATATATTGTATCCCTGAACCCAAAACCTAAACCCCACTTCTACCTTACTAAATATACAGCTAATTGGTACACTGTAAAACCCAACAGTCCACTTTATCAAATGAAATGAGTGTAGTTAACTCAAAATGTACTGAAAGTTAATTCTACCCATTTGAAAAGAGTTTTGAGCTCAGTGTTGAAGGTAATGAGTTAATTAAATACCTCATTACTTCAACTTAAGTTCACAGTACTCATATAGATTAGTTTTTTACCTCAAATGGTTTGTAGCAATCAATTTCTTCAAACGGTTTGAGTTGCCTTAACTTACTGTGTTTTACAGTACTCAGTTGGTTTGAGTTCTTTTCATTTATTGGGTTTTATTGTGCTCAGTTTGCTTCGTTTACTCAAATGGATTAAGTTCACAGTACTCATTAGGATTAGTTTTTGAACTTAAATGGTTTGTTGCAATTGGTTTCCTTAAATGGTTTCAGTTACCTTAACTTTTTGGGTTTTACAGTCTATACTGGCTTATTACCTGCCTATTATTAAGATATTAACTGTTCATAGTTATAATCGTATATTATATTGAATTGTATCCCTATACCTAAAACCTGAATCCAACTTCTACCTTACTAACCATTAATAAACAGCTAATTAATAGTTTATTAACCGGTAGTGTTCGTTAATGGTTTGCTAATACCGTGAATTGTGACCAAAACTAAAGTGTTACCGAAATAATTCATGTGGGATCACAAATGTTATTTTGCAGACCTGCGACTAAGCTGTGGTCACCAAATATGACTGAAGACAATCCATTTAAAATGAACCTAGAAGCAGAGAGACAAGTACGTGTCTTCATATTTTTCAGCACAATGATCTCCATTTTTAATATGACCTGTAACACTTATCATTTTGATCGAAAGGAGCACAGACCAATAGGAACAGGCCATAATCGAAGGGCTTCGCCGTTTGTGGCTGCAGCAAACATTGATGAAACACGACAGGTGGTGAGTCCAACCTACAACTCCCCTATTGGCCTTTACTCTTCAGGCAATATCCAGGATGCCCTACAAGGACAACTCAAGGGCCTCATCCATAACAAAGCAGAAAGGTGTGTTTCATACCTGAACCTAAATCCTTCTAGAATGTTTTTAGAACTAATCAACAGGACGTTAGATTTAATGATCAGAATTTAAATCAATACAGCATCTAGTTTGTTTTTTGTGTAGCAGATTACATTGAAATGATGGCTGTGTAGTCCTAGGAAACTCAGCAATATAGAGGATTCGGATGTATTTCGGATGCTGCAGAAAAATCAAGAAGAGGATGAAGCTCATGAACCTCGACAGTCTGGATCCTTTAAGGCCTTACAGAGCTTTATAAACAGTGAGGGTACGACATCCACAACATTGTTTTTAATGAATGAGTATGACAATGAGATTGATTATTCAAAAAATGGGTGGAGTGAGAAATTTGTTTCACACACTAAGGAAGGCATTGAGTCAAAACAGTTTTGACCATCTAATCTATTGCACGGAAGGAAAGTTTGCCTCCCTCTCATAGAACGGTGCGGGATTACCCTGAATTTCAGGAAATTAGTAGCAATACATGGGCAACGCAGTAGATGGGCTACACAGTGGCGCAGTAGGTAGTGCTGTCGCCTCACAGCAAGAAGGTTGCTGGTTCGAGCCTCGTCTGGGTCAGTTGGCGTTTCTGTGGGGAGTTTCGCGAGGGTTTCCTCCGGTTGCTCCGGTTTCCCCCACAGTCCAAAGACATGTGGTACAAGTTAATTGGGTAGGCTAAATTGTCCGTAGTATATGTGTGTGTGAATAAGTGTGTATGTGTTTCCCAGTGATGGGTTGCAGCTGGAAGGGCATCCGCTGCATAAAACAAATGCTGTATAAATTGGCGGTTCATTCTGCTGTGGCAACCCCAGATTAATAAAGGGACTAAACCGAAAAGAAAATGAATGAATAGTAGCAATAATGTACGCTCGTAAACGGCATACCTTGCTTACGATCCACTACGCAGTTTGTTTTTCATAAAGTGCTATGTGCACCGAGTGACAACATTCTGGATTTCTGGCTTTGCATTGTCAAAACACCTCTTAAAATGATTTTTTTTCACAGAAAAGATCTAACACAATTGATTTTTTATGATGAACGAGATATTATTAGTTAGATAGTATTAGTTTTAATATGTAAAATATGCTTCACCCAGATAATGTAATTCTAATTTATAAGGAGTGTTGTGGATTATGCATAATATATTAAAAATGAAAGTCTTTTGAAATTTTGTGACATATAGTCAAGGATATAAAAAAATCCTCATTACTGTTTGTTTTGGGTAATTTTATGGCATCTTTACTGTGGATTTCTTATTTTTTTGAAAATGCTGCAATGTGCACATACACTAAAGTTTTGTTCTGATCAGAAACATCTTACTATACTGTCTTATTTTCTGTCTTTTTTCCACAGGTACTCGTCCATTAGTGATAAGGAAAGTCAATGCCCCCATGAGCAAACCGTCTGCTCCTTCTGGCAACTTGCACAAATTACCAATGTGTGATAAGTGTGGTAACGGCATAGTGTAAGTCAAGCTACACAAGCCATTGCACAGGGTCAAATATTTACTGTAGAAAGCCAACAATCTTTTATGGAGATACATCGAAATTCCTGCCCAAAAAATATTTAAATTATACATACACTCATCGGCCACTTTATTTGGTACACCTTACTAGTACCCTTTTGCCTTTAGAACTGCCTTAATCCTTTGTGGCATAGATTCAAAGGGGTACAGGAAATATTCCTTAGAAATTTTGGTCCATATTGACAGGATAGCAACACACAGTTGCTTCAGATTTGTCGGCTGCAGATCCATGATGCGAAATCTCCCTTTCCACCACATCCTAAAGGTGCTCTATCAGATTGTGATCTGGTGACTGTGGAGGCCATACAGTGAATCATTGTCATGTTTAAGAAACCAGTCTGAGATGATTCGCATAGCGTGTTATCCTGCTGGAAGTAGCCATCAGAAGATGGGTGCACTGTGGTCATAAAGGGTGCTGCTGTAGCCCATCCGCCTCAAGGTTTGACGTGTTGTGTGTTCAGAGATGCTTTTCTGCATACCTCGGTTGTAACAATTGGTTATTTGAGTCACTGTTGCCTTTCGATCAGCTCAAAGCAGTCTGGCCATTCTCCTCTGACCTCTGGCATCAACAAGGCATTTCCTCCCACAAAACTGCCGCTCACTGGATATTTTCTCTTTTTCGGACCATTCTCTGTAAACCCTAGAGATGGTTGTGTGTGAAAATCCCAGTAGATCAGCAGTTTCTAAAATACTCAGACCAGCCCGGCACCAACAACCATGCCACATTTAAAGTAACTTAAATCACCTTTCTTCCGCATTCTGATGCTCAGTTTGAACTTCAACAGATCGTTTTCACCATGTCTACATGCCTAAATCCATTGAGTTTCTGTCATGTGATTGGCTGATTAGAAATTTGCGTTAACAAGCAGCTGGACAGGTGTACCTAATAAAGTGGCCAGTGAGTGTACATATACCGTATATATTCAGACTTTATTAAAAATGTCCAGTATCATTCATTAATTGTAAATGGTCAGTTAATTTTTACACTTTAAAAATAATGAAAATACATGCATTATAAAAATGCTTTGGAGTGAATAAAAGTTTTCTGCTTTTCAGGTAGAGTAGGTTGATGAAAAGTAATATAAAAATGATTTGTATTTCAAATAAATTCTGTTCTCTTAAACTTTCTATTACTAAAATAATCCTGAATAATAATAATTATAATAATAATAATAATGGTTTCCACAAAAAATTAAGCCACACAACTTTTTTACTATGGACAACCAAATTAAAATCATCACGACACTGAAGACTAGAGCAACGATGCTGAAAATTTAGCCATTACCTGACACAAATTACATTAGAAAAATTATTTTAAAAAGTGATGTTAATAAATCTAATGATACTTCACAGTATTACTGTGTTTACTGTATTTATCAAAAATGTAAATGGTGATCTAGGGTTATAATTTTAGTTTTTCTGTCTCTCTGTGTATGTTTTCTCAGTGGGACGGTTGTGAAGGTTCAGGATAAGTTCCGTCACCCAGACTGTTTTGTGTGCACAGAATGTGAGGAAAACCTAAAGCAGAAAGGATACTACTTCATAGATGATGAGCTGTACTGTGAAAGCCACGCTCATGCCCGGGCAAAACCTCCTGAGAGTCCGGACCTTTGATCTTCTCGCCAACATGAACTTCTTTTGTTTTAACCACAGACACAAAAGTTTTACCACAATTCATGCACAAGCATGTCATCCAGATACCGAGAGTTGTCATACATTGTCGTGTTGTGTGCTGGGATTCAGTATTTTGCACTTACTGTAGTAATATAGTGTGCGTTGACTAAAATATTTTGTATTAATAAAGGTTTTGTTTTTTGAGAATCAAAATATCTATTATCTGGTGTGTTTGAGCAGGACATGGATGTACTTTCTAAAAGAAGATAGACTCACAAGTGGCTTTGTTTGACATATTTTCATCACGTTTAATGTGCTTTCACAAAAAATAAAAAAAATATAACATGTACTGTAAAGTTAATTTATTATTTTACTACAGCTTACTGTGATAATTCATACAGAAAAGTCTAGAATTTAGGAATTGTACTGCCACCTGCTGGGGTAAAACCAATGTCACTCTTCTAAAAACTTTTGTGTTTTGTGACAAAATACGATGAATGAAATGAGTACAACACAAAAGAAAATTCCCTCCTTTTCATTTACAGTCCAGTTGGGTGGAAGGGCGACGCCGTGGCGAAGTAGGTATAGTGTTGTCGCCTCATAGCAAGAAGGTTGCTGGTTCGTCAGTTGGCGTTTCTGTGTGGAGTTTGAAGTTCTCTTGGTGCACAGTCCATAGTCCAGTACGTGTGAACTGGGTAGGCTAAACTGTCAGTAGTGTATGAGTGTGTATGGATGTTTCCCATAGATAGGTTGCAGCTGGAAGGGCGTCCGCTGCGTAAAACATGTGCTGGATGGGTTGGCGGTTCATTCCGCTGTGGTGACCCTGGATTAATAGGGGAACTAAGCCAAAATGAATGAATGAGTTGGGTGGAAATGAATTAATTCTGACTAAAAGGCGAAACAATATCACAGATATTACCTTTTTCTTTTTTATCACTGTTATTTTGTAAATAAGCGGGTAAAATTCAGTTAGCCTACCAATTAACACGAAGTTTTTTTTTTTTTTGAGGAAATGCTAACTTCAGTTTGGTCTTAGCTTGCATTCTGTTACTTCAGTGCTATAGTTGCAGTTTTGTACTTCAACTCTCGATGGTCTGTTTCGCGAAATTGACAATAATCAACAAACATGAGGTTTTAACGATAAATATACATGATTTAACGTTAAATCGATTTACTGAACAGACTCACGGGACTCTGGATGTCGAGTTGCTCACGAGGCGACGTGGTGACGCGAAGACCACAAGAGAAACTGAAATTGCTTTAGTTTCTATGGTTACAGTCGTCATATTGTAAATATCAATCAAATCCAATCCAATCGAGTCCAATCAAGAAGCAGTCTATTAGCAATTATTGGTAAGTTTGGTAAGTAAAATTGAAGAGATGTATTACAAAATATTACAAGTTAAGTTAAATTTAACGTTATACAGCCACATAATGCAAACTGGGTCAAAGACGTCTTTTTTGGTGTCTGCAGATTTAGTCATCAAATTTATGTAAAGTTACATAAGAATTTATTAACTTTGATGTGTTTCATTTACAGTTGAGGACAAAATTTTTAAAGCCCTGCTGTGAAATATTTATTGTTTTTCAAATATTTCCCAAGTGATGTTTGGAGCAAGGAAATTTTCACAGTATTTCCGATCAAATTTTTGTTCTGGAAAAAGTCGTACTTGTTTTATTTTGGCCGTAATAAAGCATTTTTTAACTGTTATTTCAATATTATTAGCCCCCTTAAGCAATAGATATTTAGCAATAATTGCCTTAAGCATTTTTAGGCCTTTAAAAAAATTACACTTTAAGCTAGTGTATTGAAAAAAGCAAAGACAATATTATGTACTGTCTTAATGGCAACTAAATTAGTTATTAAATTTATTGTGCTTTTAAATGTGTTGACAAAATATCTCTGTTAAACAGAACTTGGGGAAAAATATAAAATAATTAAAATTTAACCGGAGTTATATCTGATTTAAACTGTATAATCTTACAGTTATTGAAAAACCTGGTATACAGTAAAAATAATAAAACACATTCTGATGTATGAAAAAATAAATCTATATTACAATTCGATTCTTTTGATCCTCGAAATCCCATTTTTGTCTTTGACCATTATCATTATTATCAGCAGAGAGCATTCTTATTATTATTATTATTATTATTATTATTATTATTATCATTATTATTATTATTAATTGCTTTTAATCAACCTCGGAAACTAGTAATAATTTTTTAGTACACAGTTAAAGTCAGAATCATTAGTCCCCTGTTTATTTTTTTTCCTCCAATTTCTGTTTAACGGAGAGAAGATTTTTTTTCAGCACATTTCTAAACATAATAGTTTTAATAACTCATTTCTAATAACTGAATTATGTTATCTTTGCCATGATGACAGTAAATAATATTTTACTAGATTTTTTTCAAGACACTTAATTCTATACAGTTTAAAGTGACATTTAAAGGTATTATTAGTTTAATTAGGTTAAATAGGCAGGTTAGGGTAATTAGGCAAGTTATTGTATAACAATGGTTTGTTCTGTAGACTATCGAAAAAAATATATAGCTTAAAGGGGCTAATGATTTTGACCATACATGGTTTTTAAAAAAAATTAAAACTACTTTCATTCTAGATGAAATGAAACAAAAAAGACTTTCTCCAAAAGAAAAATGATTATCAGAGATACTGTGAAAATTCGCTAGCTCTGTTAAACATAATTTGGGAAATATTTAAAAAAGCAAAAAAAATTAAAGGAGGGCTAATAATTCTGACTTCTGAATTCTGAAAAAAAAACTGTACGTTTATATTAAAAAGTCAATTCTATCAATTCTTGGAGTATTTGAGATGACTAGATTATCCTTTGCAGGAATCAATCACAAAAGAAAATAAGCTGTTAAGTGCTGTATAACTGGCATTGGTCAACTGAAGGAGGAATTCAAAAACTTGTCATAAACCAGACAAAGAAGACACTGTAGAACTCTTATGGACATTATGCAAAAATCCACATTTACAGACAGCAGTTCACAGTTCACATTAAATTCTGACCCTGCAATTACAGCAAAAGGACCAGAAGACAACTGCAATGCTATGGAGAGCAAGTTTAATGCAGACCCTAAAGACACTGAGCGGCAACTGGCCAGTGCAGCAATCCTTAAGAAAGACATCTTAATGCGAAATAAGAAGGACAATAAAACCATACATAAATCAGGCTTTCATGACTGCAATTTAACAGCTATGCCAACTCATAAGTGTCCATTTGAGCCTTATTTAGAAAAGTACACACAATTGCAGAAAGAAAACCTAGAGGTTAAAAAAAAGCTTAAAAAGATGGAGAAGTATTGCAAGGATTGCGCGACAGAGCTGCAGAGATTTGTGAAGCGCTTTAAGGAATTTAAAAGCATCAACAAAAACCTGGATTCAAAGAACAAACAACTTCTCAACAAAAACCAGCAAATGAGGCAAAGAATTACAGAGGTTTTAAACCAGAACAAACCTCTTTCTGAACATCTGGAGAAAATCACCCAAAGCAAACAACTTGAGAAACAGCAACTTATGGAAACAGCTGTGGACAATGGCTTAGAAGAGCATCCAATGAAAGAAGATTCAGCTAGAATTGAAGAGAAGAAGATGCTTATGCAAGTACAACAAGAAAACCTGATTCTACGAGAAAGACTGGAGCAGAAGAGTCAGGTGATCAAATATGCAGTGAGTAAAGCAGAGAGAGTTCAGACAGAGCTGGACGAAGTGGAAAGCTGTCTGCTCACTTTACAGACTGAGAGAAATTTGCTGCGGCATGAGGTAAAGAGGCTCCATGAGGAATATATCTGCCTTACTAACAGCATCTCAGTGCAGATGAAGAGAAACAGCAACGGTTTCGGCCTCACAGTCTACAACAGCAAAGTCCACTTGTTAAGTGTGCTGAAGGTAAGCTAAATACAGCTGTTATATATATGACTCATTAATTGTTATTTATATTATTTGCTTTATTATATTCTGATAGGAGGACACACAACATAATGGATAAAGAAGACACAGGAGAAAGACGTACAAAAACCTGAAACAATGATTAAGGAATGTTCCTAGATGCTGTCTGTTTTTTTTTATTTTTTATTTTAGAGTTTTGAGTGTTTTTATTTTTCATTAAATTTGTCATTTTACTTCTTCTTCTTCTTTTTATTATTATTATTATTATTATTATTATTATTATTATTATTATTATTATTATTATTATTATTATTATTATTAATATTATTATTATTATTATTATTATTATTATTATTATTTCAATGATTAGTTTTTACTGGTAAAAAAAAGTTAATTACCAATGTTCTGTGACTTAACAGTTAGTTTATTGATATTTCATAATTGAGTTTTTTACTTGTTGTTTTTTTGTTGTTGTTGTTGTTATTATTATTATTATTGTTATTATTATTATTATTATTATTATTATTATTATTATTATTATTTTTATTGTTATTATTATTATTATTATTATTATTATTATTATTATTATTATTATTATTATTATTGTTATTATTATTATTATTATTATTATTATTATTATTATTATTATTATTATTATTGTTGTTGTTGTTGTTGTTATTATTATTGTTATTGTTGTTATTGTTATTATTATTATTATTATTGTTGTTGTTGTTATTATTATTGTTATTGTTATTATTATTATTATTATTGTTGTTGTTGTTGTTATTATTGTTATTGTTGTTATTGTTATTATTATTATTATTATTATTATTGTTGTTGTTGTTGTTGTTGTTGTTGCTGTTAGTATTATTATTATTATTATTATTATTATTATTATTATTATTATTATTATTATTTCAGTGATTATTTTTACTGGTTAAAAAATTAATTACCAATGTTCTGTGATTTAACAGTCTGTTTATTGATATTTCATAACTGGGTTGTTTTACTTGTTGTTTTTTTGTTGCTGTTATTATTATTATTATTATTATTATTATTATTATTATTATTATTATTATTATTATTATTATTATTATTATTATTATTATTTTAATTTATTAATTTCTACCGGTAAAAATGAATTACCAATATTCTGTATGTTAATATGTAGTCTGTTTATTGACATGGCTTCATAAATATAAATTTTTATATTATTAAAATATATGTTGTTGTTGTTGTTGTTGTTGTTGTTGTTGTTAGTATTTTTTTTATTATTAATTTCTACTGGTAAAAAGTTAATTACCAATGTTCTGTGATTTAAAATGCAGTCTGTTTATTGATATGGTTTCATAAGTTTATTATTTTATTTATTTTTTGTTATTTAATGTTGTTGATTTATGTTATTATTAACTACATTTTTTCATGTTATTATTATTATTCAAAATGAAGAATCAAAACTAGTAAAAAAATCATTTATTATTTTCTGTCAATAAATCTGCTTGTCTGTGTATTGATAAGGATTCTTCCTTGTGCTTTTTCTATATCTCACACAGCTAGACTCATTGGCCTTTTTAAGTAAAAACACTTTCATAATAACTTCTACTATATTATTTATATTTACATGTACATGTAACATGATTTTAAAATAACAATTCATATTTACATATAACATTTTAACAGTGTAGCAAAACATTAATTGTTTACTTATGATTCAGTTATTTGTTTATTTTATTTTATTTTATTTTTTTGTACTTTCTATTTATAAATTTATAAATCGAGCAGCCACATTCAGGTCAGCAGGGGGCAGCAAAAGATTGTGTTTTCCCTGTGACGCGACAAAAAAACGAGAAAGAGGTGGACGTGTGTTATGATACGTCATCGAAAATGGCAGCCTCCTCTTGACAGCAGCTGAATTCGATCATAGATCGAGGGAATTAAAATGGTAATAACTTGTTTTAAATCTATTTGTTGATCGAAATATATCCCCTTTCGTTTAAAAGGCTAGTTGCATACGGTGTCGATATAATATGAATTAGTCTACCAGCATATGCTTCTGAGAGAATATAAGTTATTGTAATAAAAACCACGAAATGCAAACCCAGTTATTTTGCTTAACTGGACTAAAGTTGGTTTTATATTCGCACATTAGGACTTCTCCTTAATGATATGGTTTCAGAAAAGTATTCTTTCCAAATTCTAAATAGTGAAATTATGTTAGCAGCCAATGACTATCAAAGTACAACATCGCTCACAGTCAATTAAATAGAGCTAATGTTGTTTTGAAGTCATACTTAGCGATTTCAGAACGAAATATTCAAAGTAGCTTAATAAGCAATATTAGAGACTGCATCACAAGTTGTCACCGTTCAAAAAGGAAGGAATGTGCGAATATAAAACCAACTTTACCTCAATTTCTTTCCTTCAATTTATCCTCTATATAAAACGTTGATCTGTTTTAATTTTAGGTTCATTCCGAAGAGTGCATTATATTCCGGGTGAAGGGAATCTTGGAGTTTGCTTGTCAGCTTGACAATCCAAATGGTAAAGTTCATATTGTTTTGTTAAAGCAGATAAAGATATTAATTTAGTTGTCTTTAATGCAATACATTCATTCATTTTCTTTTCGGCTTAGTCCCTTTATTAATAAGAGGTCGCCACAGTGGAATAGCCACCAACTTATCCAGCAAATATTTTGCGCAGCGGATGCCCTTCCAGCTGCAACCCATCACTGGGAAATTCCCATACACTCTCATTCACGCACATATACACTACGGACTAGCGCATGTCTTTGGAATGTGGGGGAAACCCTTGTACCCGGAGAAAACTTATGCGAACATGGGGAGAACATGCAAACTCCACACAGAAATGCCAACTGAACCAGCCGAGGCTCGAACCAGCGACCTTCTTTCTGTGATGTGACAGTGCTAACCACTGTGCCACCGAGCCACCCTTAATGCAATTCATCTAGAAATAAAAATGAATTAGTGTTATGAATAAGATGTCTTCAGTTATTTTGTGTCATTATTTATTATTTATTTTCTTTTTTTGCAGGAGCACAAAGTGATAACACCATATCAAAAAGTTTTCAGAACCTCCGATCAAAAGTATCATCCAAAAATATCGTTTTCACTGTCAGTAACAGTCCGATATTAATATGGCCAAACATGGGGTTCCAGTCAAGCATGGAAAGCTTGACAGAAGCATCAGCATGTGGAGACATTTTGCAGTATATAGAGTGAGAATTCTTATATATTCCAAGTTTATTCTTCATTCATTGTGTATTATAAGAGTATTAAGATTGTTTCTTTTTGCTTTTCGTAGATCAGATGATGGTGGGAACAAGAAGTCATCAAAAAAGAAAGATAAGAAAAGATCCGGACCTGTGAGAACCTTTTCCTTGAATACCGGTCCTGAAGGGCTGGTTTCCTGCATAGTTTAGCTCCAACTTCCTTCAACACACCTGCCTGGAAGTTTCTAGTATACCTAGAAAGAGCTTGATTAGCTGGTTTAGGTGTGTTTAATTGGGGATGGAACTAAACTATGCAGGACACCTCCAGGACTGAGTTTGGACACGTCTGATTTAAAGCATTGTGACCATTAACTTTTGTGACATTAACTATCTGCTGCCTGTGTTTCTGTAGACTGTAGTGAATATGAAGCTGTTGTTTGAGGTCACTGATCCTGCTGGGAATGAAGCTCCTAGTCTGATGCGAATGAGTTCACAGCACCACAGTGTGAAGATGCCACTGCCTTTAGACTGTGTTTATTCTGTGAGCGCTGATGAGAGCTTGCCAACGTGAGTGACTTATCGTTCTTAAAGGTCCCGTGAAGTGCTTTGAATTGTGCATTTTTTATTAGATGTTTGACGTAATTGCAACTGAAAAATTAAGAAAGGGTGGGACAAGAAAGAGTAGCTCCGCCTTTTTTAAAAAACAGCCAATAGAATAGCGTTTTGTTTTTATTACTTACATACTGGACACTGCAGTTTAAAGATTGTGTTAAGAATTGCAAACATTTTTTAAATTACAAGTGTAACCCACCGGTGATACTGCACCCAACCTGGTCTGAGCTTGGATCGAACCGGCGATTCTTTGCATGGGAGTTGGTTGCTCTAACAAGGAGGCTAAAGGCCATGACCTCTAGCATCTGTCACTAGAGCACCTTTAGAGATCAGGGGAGTGAGGTTTACCTGCATAGCACTTCACTAGCTGGCCTCCTTTACACTCACCCACCTAAACCTCACTCCCATCCCGGACGAGCCCCCACTTGTAACCCATCGGTGCTACTGCTCCCAACCCGGTCTGAGCTGGTATCGAACTAGCGATTCTTTGCATGGGAGTTGTTTGCTCTAACAAGAAAGCTAAAGGCCATGGCCTCTAGCGTCTGTCACTAGAGCACCTTTAGAGGTCAGATGAGTAAGGTTTACCTGCACAGCACTTTGTTAGCTGGCCTCCATTACACATATTTCATAAAATGTTGTGTTTTTATATTCTAAAAAGCTTTATTTTATTGAATATGTGTCTGTTTGCTTGTATTTCTAGCTCAAAAATCTTAACATGGAATTTAATAGGTTTAAATTGTTTTTCTTTTCTCTTTTTGACATATTAGACTCCAGATTGAATTTTGGGTGTTTCTTTTATCTCTCCATAATTTGTAGAATAAAGTGTACATAATCACCCAAATTATGTATGAATTAATCCCTTTCTAAAAAAAAAAACTTCAGAATATAGAAATGAACTAAACTGTGTATTATGTCTCCAAGTGCTGCTGAAGTGGAGATTTCTGACTAGGAGAAAGAAACCATTCTGAAAAAATGGCCTTTGAAAATATGAATGTATTTGACATCTACAAAAAAAAAGATAAAATGCAAGAAAATAAATATTTGAAATTGTACTTTTTAGAGATTTTCTTTATATTATAATGACAAAACACTTTATGAAAAGCCAAAAAGTAAATATGAAATATGTTTCTACTAATGACATTTTTTTTTTCGTCACAGTCTCGTTTTTAATGACACTTTCATTAGTATGTATCTCTCTCTGTGTGATTGTTTAGTGTCTTTACAGGTCTGGTAGAGGCGTTAAATAAGCAGATAGCAGATATGGAGGAGGTGGTGCTCCGGTATAGGAAGGGCTCCTCTTTCCTGGTGCCACAGCCATTTCACTTTCAGCTACCCAAACCAGCTGGACTTACCACTGTGATTTACCCTGCAGGAGTGCCAGACAGCCAGCTACAGGCCATCAGAGAGGCAAGAAATCCAAAGATTCAGATGATTTCATGGAAGAAAAAGAAGTTGAATAGGAAATGGTATATACAGTTTAAGTCAGAATTATTAAACCCCCTGAATTATTAGAGAATTTTCTAAATTATTGAATTTTCTTGCTCTGTTAAACCCCATTTGAGAAATATTTTAAAAAGAAAAAGGTAAATAAAAGAGGGTCTAATAATTCTGACTTCAACTGTTTATAGAGTCAACATAATATAGAATAGACAAAATAGTATTTTACATTTATATGTACAGTGCTGACCCCTCACAAATCTCTCATTTAAATGAATAACTTCTATAGGATTTTTCACAATATTGTTTGTCCAAATACATTAGATTAGTGAATACTGAAGCCAAATCTGGAGCTAATCTCTCAAAATAACTTATGATAACGGTCCAAAAATTTGTAGCCCAAAATTTTTGTGTTATATGTTTATTGGAAAAACATAAAATAAAAATTTAAAAAGAGCAAAAACCAAGAGAAACAAGAAATACTATATAAAATGTTATTGAAATTTTGTATTTAGCATGAACATAGTATTTTGCATAAGTTTAAATATATTGTCTTTCCATTTCTAAAGATGTTTGGTGACTAAAATATAATTTGGATAAATATATTTATTTAATAAATCTGTTTTGTTCAAATGCACCGAAAATATATGACCTATATTCACTGACAAATGGATAAAAATATACATTTTCAAAATGGGGTGTACTCAGTTATGCTAAACAATGTACATATATATGTATTAGGCCTGGGCAATTAATTGTGAATAAACTAAAACCAAAATTCACAACCTATAACATAGGGACATAATTTCCTCATGTCAGTTATTTTGTTTTTTATTCATATTCTTTCTCTTTAAAAACAAACTACCATGTGTGAACAGAGAGTTTCACTGACAGAGCTGTAAGCATGTTGTTCATTTAACCATCTGATAGGCTGATAGGCCATAAACTGTAAAATATGTAAAAAGAAATTAAATAAATAGTTTATTTTTGAAGAACCAGATGAATAAACCTTTCAAAATTAAAATATAATATTAATTAGATGCTATGGAAAGTCACAGTTGGTTTCGTACATTACAGTCATCATGGGATTTATAGAACAGAATAGCATAGAAGAATCATAAAGAATGTAGTATAAGTGTTAGACAATTAAGTGTTGATTCTGGTGAGCATAAGAAGATTTTTAAATGTGCACAAAATATTAATCTGAGCCCACACAGTATCCTTATAATGCCACAACTAACAGTTTATTGATAATCCATGTGTGATTTTTATCTAAAACAAGACGGCTTCCTTTGTTTCTAGGATCTGCACAGGAAGTTTGAGTTGTCAATCGACAAGCCATACCTGCGACGCGCCAATGCCTTTCATTTCCCTGATGAGGCCTATAAAGACGGTTACCTCCGTAATCCCCACATGCACCTGAACCCACCTAACATTGAGGATGCTAAGGTGAGGTTGTGATTTATAGGAATAATTCATCCAGAAAGTGAAATGGATAGTTCACGCAAAAAGGACAATTCTGTCATTTACTCAGTCTTGACTTACATACCAATTGGATTTTTTTTCTGTTGAACACAAAAAAAATATTTTGAAGGCTGTTGAAAACCTGTAACCATTGACATCCATATAGGAACAATAAAAACTATGGAAGTCAATGGTTACAGGTTCTCAACATTCTTTAATAACATTTATTTTGTGTTCAACATATAAAAAAAAAACTCAAACTGGTTTGGAACAAGTCAAGTTTTTTTTGGGTGATTATTGGGTGAACTACCTTGAGTTATTTCAAACCTGCTTCCTTGTTGTTATTATTGTTTACCTTTATTGGAATACAGAAGAATTGAAGCTCAAAATAAGACAAAACACACCAGTATGTAAGAAATTGGTTCCTCACAACATTTTATTGTTTTTTTCCCAGAGTGCCCACAAAAGGTCCTAAAAAGCCTTAAAATGTCTTTAAATTTAAATTTAAAATATTAAATTAACAAAACAAAATTCTAGGCCTTAAAAAGTCTTAAATTCAGTTAAATATGATTTTGAAGGTCTTAAATAATTCTTAACAGGTCTTAATTTTCCTTTGTTAATGTAAAGCTATGCAATTGGTACACCCAAAAATCCATCTAAAGAAAAATGAGACGCATTCAAAAACAAAACAAAAAAAAGTGGTAGCTTAAATAAATAATGTGTCAGTGCTTATTTGGTAAGGGATTCATCGGAATAAACAGCAAAAGTCAGTCTAAGGCACTTGAAAAATGTGGGAAATTTTATTTTTAATATAAAAAATTATTTTAAAAATGTTGACATTTAAAATATGTGGCTAAGAAATAACAACATTTGAATTTAAATGGGGCAGCATCCCACATATGTTTTAATACATTCATAACCGTCTTTTACCGTCATGCTTTAAAAAAAAAACGCTGAAATAAAAACCGCTAAACTTCGCTATCTATAATTCATAATAACAACTCCTGTATAGAAGTCCCACAACATTCTGTCACTTGATGACACTCAAATCCCATGTCAGAAAAGTCTAGTGGCTGAGAATGAGCTTTTTACAGTGTCTGCTATAATGTTAATATTGTTTTCTTGTGTTTACATAGATGAATATGGCCAGGGTGTAAATGCACAGTACAGTTACGATCTCATTGCCACATTAGATCATTATGATATCATGATATCATTGCCTTCAGTGATTTTTCTGAAGATAAATACCAAATAATAACACAACTGGAATAACTACAGCAGTCGTGATCGTCTGATCTCATATGAAGCAAGAGCTTAGAGATGACGTGTACAGGTGCTGTAGTATTGTCCCATTTCTTAAGGGTAAATTTTGAAGCCCTTCCCTTTCACACTCTGTTTGAAGGGGTAGGGGTACAAAAATAGAATTGGGATTGGGCCTTAGTGTTCAAAATCTGTGACTTCCAATAGTAAAGATGAACCATTGACACTTTCTATTGTCTCTCTGTAGCTGTATCTAGTGCAGGGTGTATACAGTTATCACCACTACATGCAGGATCGTGTGGATGACGATGGCTGGGGATGTGCATATCGTTCCCTTCAGACCATCTGCTCCTGGTTCCAGCAGCAAGGATATGTGGAGACGGCTGTTCCCACACACATGCAGATCCAGCAGGTAAGCCACAGTAAACCATCAATGGATGTAACGGTGTTAAAGTTATGTGGTCTACTTGTATGGATTTAAAAGAAACCTTACATTTGGTTTGGCAGGCTCTTGTGGATGTTGGGGATAAAGAGGCACGGTTTGTGGGTTCACGTCAGTGGATCGGCTCCATTGAAGTTCAGGCTGTCCTTAACCAACTGTTGGGCGTCACCTCAAAGATCATGTTTGTCAGGTACCAAAGATGTTTTCTATTTAGGGTGGTGTTTTCCTTTTTTTTTTTAATTCTGGCAAATGCTGTTTACAGGGCTTCCACAGGTCATGGAATTTCTGGAATATCAATGGAATTTTAAAAAGGTTAATTCCAGACATTAAAAGTCATGGATTTAAATTTTTTTTTCATGGAATATTGTGGATTTTTTGTCAAATTTTGTTTTAAATTTATCAGAATGTAATTTTTCTATACAGTGGGGTTTTTTTTAGCACGTTGTTTCATGTGTTTTACCCATTGTTATGGTTTGTATTTTTCCCATGCTAATTTCTTCCTTTTCAGATTTTCAACTGGCAATCAAATATATTAAAACAATATGATTAAAAATACAGTTTAAAATATTAAGCAGAATACAGTTGAAGTCAGAATTATTAGCCCCCCTAAATTGTTAACCCCCATGTTTATTTTCCCCCAGTATCTGTTTAACGAAAACGGATTTTTTTTCAACACATTTCTAAACATAATAGTTTTAATAACTCATTTCTAATAACTGATTTTTTTTATCTTTGTCATGATGACAGTGAATAATATTTTCCACTATATTTTTTAAGACATTCTATACAGCTTAGTGACATTTAAAGGCTTAACTAGGTTAATTAGGTTAACTAGGCAGGTTATGGTAATTAGGCAAGTTATTGTATAATGATGGTTTGTTCTGTATACTATCGAAAAAATGTTTAGCTTAATATGGATAATAATTTTGTCCTTAAAATGGTGTTTAAAAATTTAAAAACTGCTTTTATTCTAGCCAAAATAAAACATATAAGACTTTCTCCAGAAGAAAAAAATATTATCAGACATACTGTGAAAATTTCCTTGCTCTGTTAAACATCATTTAGGAAATATTTATAAAAGAAAAACAAAATCAAGAGGGAGCTTATAATTCTGACTTTAACTGTAAGTAGTTTTGCTTTGCTACAAAGTATAATGGAAGTCAATGAGACCAGAAGTCTTCACACATTTGAGTTCTAATGGCCATGGTGCACTTGTGTGAAAAATAAGGTGGATAGGTTATGAAAATTCAGCTTTATAGTTTTAAATCAGGGAAAAGTCAGGGAATTTGACATTTGGCTTACAGTGGGAACCCTATGTGTAGTGCCTTTTGAGCCTTAAACATAACAAAACCATATGCACTGTTATACTAAAATAGGTTTACAATAAAAGTTTCTAAAAGGTTTGAATTTTCTGTTAAAGTCAGGGATCTGAGCTGGCAACCAAGGGCAGGGAGCTAGCCAATCATTTCCAGACTGAAGGAACACCTGTCATGATTGGTATGTTAACATTTTATATTTAACGGTTGACTAGATGGTACAGAAAGTTACATTATCATGATTAACTATTGATCTAGCATACAGTACTTGTATCTTATAATATTCACTTCCATTCAAAGGATCTGGGGTCAGTACATTTTAATATTGTCATGTCATAATTGTAATATCAGAGAGCAGGTTCATTAAAAGAAAAAAAACATGTGTAAAATGTGTTTCTGAGTGGAGGTGACCCAAAATTATGGAGCATGTCATAATTACAAATCAACAATTTTTAATAAATATACTGAGTGCAAGATGTAGCCCGATAAGCACACATTTCTTTTATTATATCTTCTTTTTTCACTTAAAATATTACTGTGTGCTTGTTGTTTTATATAGAATGTTATTTATATTGTAAAATGGCTTCTCTTTACAAGATCATATAGTATTTCTAAATGGGGGAAAAATTATTGAATGTGAATGATGGTTCACATTGCTTCTTTTTCCGTGATTTGTTGTTTTCCTGTTTTATTTCTATTAATTATTTCTTCCTGACCAGGCGGGGGAGTACTTGCGCACACCATTCTAGGTGTAGCGTGGAGTGAGAACACTGGAGAAATACGTTTTCTTATCCTGGACCCTCATTATACTGGTGGAGAGGACTTGCAGATCATTACTGACAAGGTACATTTGACGACAACACTAGTCTAGCATTTTGTTTTGATGAGGTAAACTTTCTGCTCTGTCTTGCTGAAAAATAACCTCTTTCAATACATACAACTATAATTATCTTAAGTGTTCTTCCATTATACCAAGATATACATGGAATTTTAAGTGTTACAAATGTGCTTTAAAACATCAGTTAATTGTACAGCATCGGTTGGAATACACGCAGTATGTAGGCTAAATATAAATAGGTTTTGCGGTACCTAGAGTTTCTGTCAAGGGTAATTTCACCATAAAATGAAAATGTGCTTTTAATTTACTTACCCTTAGGCCATCTAAGATGTATTTTCTTAGTCAATAGATGTATAATCGAAGAGTTATCTAAAATCATGCTCCTCTGTGATTCATACAATGGAAGTCAATGGAAAAGAACATATTGGCAAAACTAAATCAATGCATTAAAGAACCACTATTATGGGTTTTTTAAAATGACCTTCCATGTGGTGTGTTACACAGATCTAAGTGAAGTGAAATATCCAGCTAAAGCCTAAATCTGAAAGTGCCCCGTATTTAAAACTATTGATTCATCTATAAAAGAGTCGACTCATAGTGGTTCGAATGAATCGTCGGGGGTAACAAATCCTTAGCCGTCGATACGGAACTCAAGCCCCACCCATTTGTTGTGCGTGCAGACCTGGGAAAATTGAAACCCCTGCCCACAAACACTGTAGAAAGAAAAAGAGGAAGACAAACAATGTAGCAGATCCCGGTTGAATCAAGTCATGTAGATGCTATGCTCTGAAGTGTGAGAGAAAGTTAGTGTTATTTTCCCTACCCAAAGATGAGGCTGTGAAGAGTCAGTGGTTGAAGTTTATTTTTGCAAAAATACCTCAGCAATATAGCCCCAACCTTGTGCTGTGTTCCCATCATTTTTCTGACGAGTGCTTCAGCAATCTACATGCTTACAACAGGGGATTCATCGGCCGTTTGTTAAAGGAAGGATCAGAATTGATTATTGATGTATGGGACTTGACTACTACTCAGAGCTTGACAGGAACTTTACAGTACACAGTTCATGGATCAGTAAGTGTGATTAAAATGGTTGCCTACTATTTTTTCTAGCTTGCAAATTATCTATTTAATTGTTTTTTATTACTTGTAACCGCTTGTACTGTATTTGGTCAACTCTTTATATTCTCATATCGCATCTAAAACCACGTTGAAAACGTGACACGTGCTAATTTGTTTACGGATTTAAATGCGTTTGTGAGCTCACGATCCACTGCTGTTTTCCGGTGCTATAGCCACCGTCAGCTGTTCCTACACACGTGCGGCAGTCAAGTTTCAAAACAGTTCAGCTTTTGCCACTGTGTGGGTTAATACTGAAAGTGTGTCATAGTTAAGAATAGAGCATTATGCTGGTGTTAAACTGCACTGCTTTAATGCACTCCTGCATTAGGCTCACACATACACTCTGACTACTTCAAAATTGTTGATAAGCTGTGGTGAGTATTTCTCTCTGTGTCACGCTGAACGCAGTCAACTAATCACAACAGACTGGGTCAATGGAACAATCAGTGCAGATTAGCATTGCACTAAGGAGAGATTTGGAACAAATGAATCGCTGAACGAATCATATGGGAGTCGTTGGGATAATTAGGTAAAGATAAATGCACATTATAATACAATGAAAGTGTTTTTTGACCCCCCCCCCCCCTTTTTTTATGCATAATAGGAGCTCTTTAAGTTCTCATGAAGTGAAACATATATTTAATCATATCATAAGAACTATAGGATTTAATTTTGTTGTGCCTGTATACGTCACATTATAGGATATGACTTCAAGAGAGTTTAAAACATCTGGCCACAAAAAATTTAAATTCTGGAAAGTGTAACAAAAATTAATTGTATTTATTTATATGGAGTTAATCAGATTTATGCAAAAAAAATGTTTCTTGGAATTTTTGTCTTGTTTCTGGTCCAAATATCTCTAAATATATACATTTCATACCAAAAACAAGATAATTTTACTTACCCAGCTGGCACAAAATTTTGCTTGCTTTAAGGAAAAACTCAATATAGGACAATATAAACAATACTCAATCTAAGAGATTTTTTTGACATTTGAACTAGAAAGGAGTCAAAGCAAAGCATTTTTTGCATTGTGATTATTCCATTTCTGTACGTCAATACTGTCAGACTCCATAAAAGGTCCAATAGAGCTATTCAAACCATCTTGTGAAACTATTCATATTGCAATATATATCACAGAAAAAAAAATGCATTATCAGATTTTTCCAATAAAAAAGTAAAAAAAAAAATAATATGTATAATTGACATCTTGAATTAGGGCTGCATGATATTGGAAAAAACTGACATTGCAATATTTAGTTTCTTCGATTATATATTGTGAAATCAGAATATAATTTCAGAAGATGACTCTACTTGGAAAGAATTCATAATTTTACATTGATTGGGTTAACTTTGTTGGCAAGTGCATCTGTATCAAATATATATATTTGATAATTTTGTATATATGAAATAAATTATTAATAGAATTTAATTAAATAAATGTAATTAATATAAATGTAAATAAATATAATAAATTAAATAAACAGCACTTTATGGATTCCACTAGAGTTTAACAGTATTGAGGTATAAAAAGTCAATAATCTAATGTAAAATAAGACTGTAGTCTTCATTGTATAAATAAACAATTCATCTTTGTTGAAGTGGGAAATTTCTTAATTTCTTATTCACTTATTCACTCGAGACCCTACGATGTGACTTGCAGATTCACACATTGCAATATTGATGCTGAAACGATATATTGTGCAGCTCTATCTTGAATGACCTGAAAGTTAATGTTTAGTAATTTGGTGAACTATCCTTGTAAAATCGAATTACTATTAGTCTAACGATAACTTTAGTGTTAGCATTTTTCTTTTTTAATTGGGTTATATGTTAATGGGGTTTGTGGTTTTTTTCAGGGATGGTGTGGATGGAAGGGCCCAGATTTCTGGGATCAAAATGCCTATTACAACCTCTGCCTTCCCCAGAGAACCAAGACCATCTGAGTCACGTGCATGACACTTATTCGGTCTGGTTCATCCTGTGAATTGCTGAAATCACAGGAAGTCTCATTGTTTCAATAAGTGCAACTACACATTTCTCTGTAAGAAGTGATTTATTATTCATTGTACTTACAATGTTTTAACATCCATTCCTATTTTAACATCCTCTTTGAGTCACGCTAAAGTTACTAGTTACAGTAATGATGTTCTGTAAGGATTACCATGGATGATATTAATAACATAAAATATTTTGTGACAAGTTCCTCATAATAACAAAATATCTCTGCAACATATTCAAAAGAAAACACATTCTGCACTTCAATAAAATGAACAGCAGCTAAATTATCACCAGAAAACAACACAAAAAAATCTCCTTACTCAATGATTTGTTGCAAAGTCTCTTAACTTTGATAGTCTCTGACTTTTCTCAGATGTTTCCACAGCATACTTTACATTTTGATGCAGATTTCTTTCATTTCTGCCACAATATATGTCCTGTTTTCCTTTAGTTGACCAAAAAGATCTCCTAATTTAATGGGTTTTTTTTACCTTAAGAGAGTTATTGTCCATCAAAATTCTGTATTTTTTTCATTCATTTAAAAAAAAAAAAACATTATCAGAGATGTAACCAACTTACAAGCTACGAGTTAAATCACAACTTTACAAACTCTTATATGAAGAGCTGACTATGAGACAAAAAGACAAATGCATAAGATAAATAACTACAATCATTGCAATTGTAGCATTGCAAATGACATCATCAAATAAAAAAGTAAAAAAGTACAGACAAATATAAAACTAAACAATTGATTTAAAAGTTGCTGCTTGTATTTATATGACCCATGGTCTGTTTTTGGTGCTTTTTGTCCCTGGATCTCTGATTGGTGTAATTTTTCTGCACAGCATCATGGGTAATGTAGTTTTTCAACACTGTTCCACTACTTTAAACAATTATAAGTCAAACTAATGCAAATGAGTTTTTTTTTAACTAAAGTATAGACAGTCAATGAGCTATCTTCAAAGATTTGTTCAAGTCTATTTCTAAGTGGAGAAAATAATTGGAGTTTCTACTTCCAGAACCCAGCTATTGCACTCTATTAAGGTCGACAGCAAGTGGTTTGTCTTCTGTTTAGCATCCACTCATTTTGACAGTCCCTACCAATGCGAACTGACTGTCATAAAACTCTGAAAGTACTTCAGTTGACATCAGAGTAATTGGTTCACAAGATGCATGTGATCCTAATTAGTGTTACACTCTTTCCAGTCAGAAACCCAGAAGTTGTGATCTTCTCTTCCTCTTTTGTCTCTGTTCTGCATTGACTGGTATAAAGTGCACCAGTGTCAATCATTCCTTTTCAACTTGAGGCTCCACATCACTGACCCCAGACAAGAATCATCTGATCTTCAGTGCTGAGGATACAGTAGGCTCATTTCCAAGGGCATACTGATACATCTGTTTACCATTCCACTCCAGCAATGGTTAAACCACCTGTTATTTTAAAGACCTCTGTCTTTATGAGACCTGTATTCACCAGTCCCGTGCCCTCTTCCCATCTTGGGCACCGGAGGCTGTGTAGCCTCTCTTCTGTCCTGCGATAGTGCTGGTCAACACACGTCGTTCACTGAGGGATGATGATGAAGCTTTCTTCAAGTCCTGCGTTCTTCGATGCATGTTCAAAAACCTTCCGCATTCCTCATACCCACAAGACCATGCAATATCCTCCGGAGTTTGTCCAGCGTTGTTGCAAATGCTGAATGAAAAAAATATATGTATTAGGGATCTGCTCATAAGGTTGAAATCTACTGAATTTTCTTTTAATTAAGTATACTATCTATGTCAATGCGACGCAGAAGATATTCATGTGCACTCTGGGAGGATCTGAACCGCTTCTATTTTATTATTGTTTGTTAATTTATACACCGCTAAGAAAATTCATACAAGATAGTTTAAATGAGTTGTTTTTTAGAAAGGGATTGAGAGTTCTCATATGGTGTTAGCCTAAGTTGATTAAAATATCATTTCAAAAGTTTGGGACTAGCAAGATTTAATTTTTTAATTTAGCAAGGACAAATTATATTGATCAGTAATGAGTGTAACGATATCTTTTCTTACAAAACATTCTCTTTTTAGTAAATGGGCTTTTGAACTGCCTTTATCAATGAATATGAAAATGCACCATGGTTTCCTCAAAATTACTAAGCAGCTGTTTTCAACACTGTAAATAATAAATAAGAAATATTTATTTAGAAGTAACCATGTTAGAATGATTTCTGAAAAAATTTGATACCTAAAATTGGAGTAATTTAGCTTTGCCATCACTTAAATAAAATGTTTAAATATATTATCATAAAAACACTTATAAATTGTAAAACTTTATTAACAGAACAGATTATCAAATAGATCTACTTAAAGGGATAGTTCACCCAGCCCCCGAAAAAATCCTTACTATTTACTTGCACACTCAGAAATAAATGTATGAGAGCGGTCACTGGGGTGGTACCATTTCAAAAGGTATGCATTTGTAACTAAAGGGTCCTTATTAATACCTGAAGGTTACAAAGTAGTACATAAAAAAGTACAAAAGTGTACCTCTTGAAATGTTTAGGTACCAATACATGCCTTTGAGATACCAATATGGACCCTTTAAGTAGAAAAGTGTACCTTTAGAAAAGGTACCACCCTAGTGACAGCTTTCGTACCTTTATTTCTGAGAGTGCACTCAAGAGGTTATAAACTTTATGCATTTCTTTCATAAATCAAACAGCCATTGACATCCATAGTAAGAACAACAACAAAAAGATACTATGCAAGTCAAGGGCTGTTTTTCCCCCAACACTGCAATATATGTGAATTCAACAGAAGAAAGAATCCAATTTGGAACGAGTTAATATTTCATTTTTGGGTCAACTACGCCTTATCAAAACAAATTTAAAAACATTGGTGAATATGAGAAATATTTAAGAAATCTACATGCTAATTGAATTATTTTCGTTTTCTACATTTTGATATCTAATAACATACAATACCTTATGTGAGACAAGCCAGCTAATACAAGTGTTTAACAATTTAACCGTTTGGAACGTTCGAAACAGAAATACCTCTCACCCACCCACCCACCTACACACACACACACACACACACACACACACACACACACACACACACATACCCAAACTGTGCATTCTTGGCCATCAACACACTGATACACTCCAAACTGCCCGATCTTGCTGCTTTATGCATGGGTGTCTCTCCACTTGCGTCCTGAAGAAAATAAACAAATGTTAATTGGAAAAAAAACGAACGTAACCATATAGATGGATTATCTCGAATGTAACAATCAAGAGCAGAAGCTGCAGGTATCTACAAGTTTGAAAAAAATTGTGTTGAAATCTCTCTCTCTCTCTCTTTATTTATTATTATTATTATTATTTACCTGCTGGTTTGCATCCACGCCTGTTTGGAGGAGCCAAAGCAAGCAGAACGCCTGACCTCCACATGCGGCGAGATGCGCTGGAGACTGTCCGGGACCATCCAAACCTCCATTCACTGCGAATCCGCTTTCAAACAAATCACTCATGCAGTCCAGCTGAATGCAATTAAAAAAGCCACGTTCATAACTTGTGTATTTATTTTTTTAGTAAACAAATTAGATATTGTTTTGAAAAAATATCTTAAATATTTAAATCAGCACATATTAGGTGCTTGGTTAAAATTCTTTGTAGGCTAAATCTATAATATATATGATTTTTTATTAAATTAACTTACCGACTCTGTCTCAAGCAAAAACATGATGCACTGTCTGGTCAATTCCTCAAGTAATAAATAGCTCCGATGTTTGTCAGGGCTGCTCTTCTGTTGGTTCTGCAATCAAACAAGCACACATGCGTTTACAATAAAAAGGAGAAGCGCAGAGCCCTGTTTAGACCACGTGATTCATTGATACTGACCAATCAGGATCAAGAAGGGGCAGACGGGGTCACGTGACCGTTCATCAATCCTCCTACAGCTCGAAAGCAAGCTATGCAGTTCCACACGTAGGCACTTTGTTCATCACTTCACACATACTCACGTACTCGATACTTTGTTTATAAAGTAGTTAGCAGAAGAGCTGTTGTTTACATTACGATGCTCCAAAAAGTATTTGTCTTAACTGGCGAGTAAAACAAAATTCAACTGGTAATTTTATTTTAGGATTTGGTAAGACTATGGTGCTTGTAAACCGTTTGTTTGTTTGTTTGTTTGTTTGTTTGTTTGTTTGTTTGTTTGTTTGTTTAACTGACTCGTTCTCATAATTTTTTTTATTAGGCTGTTTTATAATGTTTTATAATTATTTTTAAATTATTTATGCTTTTAAGAAATTATTACATTTGCTAAAAGAAATAAGATAAACTGCATTTTTAATTCCATTACAAATTATGATTAAAATAATAAATAGGCAAGGCAAGATAATTTATCTAGCACATTTCATACAAAATTGTAATTCAACTTGCTTTACTTAAACAAGAATAATAAAAATATAATATGCAAGTATAAGAAATAAAAACAACCAAGTATTTAATTATTAAAAACAGATTAAAAATGTGTAAAACAGGTTTAAAATAAATGAAACGGAAGTGGTAAAGACTTACAAACGATTTATAGTGCATAATATACAATTTGTAGAAATATAAACTTTCATTGTGGCAGCAGCAGTTTGCGTTGTTCCTTGCTTGGTTGTTTACAAGTTTAGATGTTCACAATTTGTATTTTAACGTAAAGGGGCAGCATCTGGATAGGAAAAACTTTCATGTCTGGCTTTGCATGGTGTGAGGATGATGAATCTGCCACGGCATTTGTGTCAACATGAAAGAGGCTTTGAGGGAAGGTTATGTGCTGCGTGCCTACAATCTAGCAGAATTGCAGCCTTTATACTGAGCTGGCAGCAGCATCATTGAACATGCACAGTGGTCACGTACTGTCTGGAATATAATGCAGACAGACAGATGGCAATGCCTTTTAAAGCCTGACAAATGATATATTTTAGTCTTTTATATATATATATATATATATATATATATATATATATATATATATATATATATATATATATATATATATATATATATATATATATATATATATAAAATAAACCCTCACTGGAAAAAAAAAACTTTCATTCATCCAATTTAGGGTAATGGTTCACATTTAAATTTGATCAATTGGCCCAATGAAAAATAAATAATTTGCCCTAAACAATATTTTCTGTCTCCATGAGAACAATTTTATTTAACCTGGTACTAAGCATATTTGTCTTGTTGATGAAAGTCAATTAATTTAAATTCTTTTTTTTGTTCTAAACAAGAAGATATAGCTTTAAACAAAACAACAATTCCTATAAAATGATCATTCATCCAATTTAAAAAATAGGGTAATGGTTTCACATTTAAATTTGTTCACTTGAGCCGATAAAAAATAAATAATTTGCCTTAAACAATATTTTTTTAAAGTCCACATTCGCGGGTGTCCCACACACCACACAACTCTGAGTGTCCCTGATGTCAGCATTCTGGCAGAATAAGCAGGTAGAAGACAGCACTATCTGTTAACTTCTTTATTCTGAGCTCAAAATAAGAACAGCTCTTAACAGGACCATACCACTGGGTGCTTCCTTTACACACTACCCTCCTTGATGGCGATGGCCAATATTTTATAAATAAATGAAATATTGGGCTTAAATCACAGAAGCCAACTCAAACATAAACACACATAAAGTTTATAACAAAACAAACCCATGTACTTTAACTAATATAACACATTAACTCTAAACCATTTCCCATGATCCACCTGACTCAAGTGCTGTAGGCCAGGTCATTACTATGTGAGTAACCTTAACATTTTACATTGATCAAAACAAATATTTCTTAGTTAAAAAAAAAATCAAAATCTTAATCAAAAACATTTATATTTAACTATGTTTCGAACTTAAAATATATTAATTGAGAAATAAAACAAATAATATTAAACTGAAATAAAACACATTTTTAATTGGATGAAGTACTGCTTGAATTTTTTTTTTAGGTCATGTCTCATGTCACAGCCTCTAATATAGAATATTATATTGTAAAAGGTGCATATGCGTGTGTATATGTGTGTTTATGTCATAAAAATCTATGAAATATTTTTGACTATATCGTGTTTTTATTATGTTACTGGACTATTACACTTTTTAAAATTAATGACGCATTTGTTTCATATTTTAATCAAATGTTTACTGATATTATTCATTTAAATCTAATTTGCATTTATTCACTTTAATCAATATTTATGTATTTATTTTAATAAATCTTTAAATAATTTATTAGATCATATTGCATTAACCATATTATTCACCATATTTTATCATCATTATTTGATTGTTGTAATCCAATTTGTATTTATTTGTTACTTGAAGTTAATTATATTTTAACTGCATTATTTACTTTAATTTTATTTGTAGTTTATTATTTGATTATTAACTTTTATTATTATTATTATTTGCTTTTACATGTGTGAATGCCTTTCTTCCAAATCTTTTAATGGGTCCCCTGTAGCAATACCTTAAAGCCCTGTAGGGGTCCTCAGACTCCAGTTTGAACACTTCTCCTTTAGACAAAGAAGAGATTTGCTTATTTTATTTTATTATTTTTATTTTTTTATTATTTCATTTAGCATATTTGATACATCAAGCTGTGGCTCTTATGTAAAATAAATTCATGAGTACATGATAGGAAACTACTCGCATAATAATGCGATTATCAGTTGTCACTCTACGGTATATCTTACCAAAAAGTTTGTTTAATGTTAGGGTTTTACCAACAAAATGTATTCCTTAATGAAACTCTGAATTTGAAAGCAAAAAGACATGTGCCACAGCCTGAAGAGGGATAGTATTAGAATTATATTTAAAGACAGTTTAGTCAAAGAGAACAACAGAGGGCATGTAGTTTGTTAAGCACAACAAGTTTTTGTTTTGGTCTAGAAGATTTGGTCTTCTAGATTTGGTATTTATAATTTAGTTGTAATGTATTGAAATAAAATTAATTGAATTTGGAGCTTCTCACAGACTTAATGAATTTTGGAGTCAATAGTTTCTCTATAAATAAAATAAGAATAAAAAGTAAACAGATTAAAATAATACCACAAATACCACAAATATATATATATATATATATATATATATATATATATATATATATATATATATATATATATATATATATATATATTATTATTATTATTATTATTATTATTATTATTATTATTATTATTATTATTATTATTATTATTATCGCTGTGGCGACCCCCTACTTAATAAAGGGACTAAGCTAATATGTGCAAAGCAGAAAAGAAGTGAAATAGGTACATGCATGAAGAACACCGCACATGCTGATGGGCCGCCAAACTATTTGAGGAAATGACGTCACCTAGTTACTGTTGATAACGAGCCCACACACTCATCTGTGCAGCGCACTGGACAGCTGAAAGCTGCTGTTATAGCTTTTGTGTTCAACCGTTATCATTCTGCGCAGCATTTGTAAATTTTACGCGACGTATAATGCAGCACGTCAACCCTGTGTCTCGGAGACTTTGCCTGATAATGTCGCGGTCCAACAATCTTTTGGTGTGAATGTCAAGAGGTAGGAACTGCTAACTACATTAGCTTTATGACTTTGCGTTGGCGTATTTTAGTCATGCACATGTACACAAGTGTATGGTTTTGTTAGTTCACAATAAAAGAAAATATGCTTTTTATACGCAGCAGGGAATTGGATGTGTAGCTTAGAAGACGCTATATCTGTAGCAGCAATGCTAACAAACAAACTTGCTTGTTAATGCTTTTGTCATAGAAACATTTCCCCTGTGTGTTTTATGAGCATGTTCTGTACCACTGCTTTCACCTCTGATTTGAGTGTTTTTCATCAACACCTGAACATCTTTAAGATATAAGTAGATTTTATTGTTATTATTATTATTATTTTACCATTGCCAGAAAATACTGGAGATGCAGTAATAGTCGTTTTATTGTTGAACATTTTGTACTTAACATCGGTTGTTCATTATTATTATTATTATTATTATTAATATATTAAATTACAGTAAAAATGTTCCACGTTATTATTTTTTACCACATTTCATTTTTTTTTTATTTCTTAAGGTAAAAACAAAACAATATTTTACTTGCTCTAAGAGTTTTTAGATATTTAGATTAGAAACAAGACTGGGCAAAATAAGAAAAGCTTTTTTTGCAGTGTGATTATTAAATTTTTGTACCTGAATACTGTTAGACACCCCAAAAATCAATCAGTTAGAGCTATTTAACCATCTTGTGAAACTATATTCATATTGCAATATTTATCACAGAAAAATAAAATATTGCAATATCAGATTTTTCCAATATCGAGCAGCCCTTAAACCATTCACAGTTTTCAAAGGATAATTTCTGAGTTTAATTTTGAGTTTAATATAAGAATGATTACTAAAATATGTACAGGAGGGGAAAATAGAATTGAAATACCTCTAAGTTTCCGGCCACTAAGACAGTTTAGGGGTTAAAGGTATAGGCTAGTTTGGAAAAATTGACAATTTTGTCATCATATTCTCAACCTCAACTTGTTCAAAACATTTGAGTTTCTTTCTTCTGTTGAACACAGAGGATGATATCTCAAAGAATGCTGGAAAGCAGCAGCTATTGACTTCCATAGTATTTTCGGTTCCTACTATGAGATGCAATAGGCTCCTGGTTTAAAATGGTTTTCATAATATCTTGTTTTGTGTTCAACTGAAGAAAGGAATTCATAAAAGCTTTTATTAAAATGAGTGTAAGGAAATTTAAGGTCAACCTGGTAGTATTTCTTTGGTTACTTTTTTTTTTTGCTTTCAGGTCCCATTGACTGAGGCTACAGAAACATGTACAGCCCCAAGGAGCTGGAGGAAGAAGTTGACCACTCGTTCTTTGACAGTGACTGTGAACCTAATGAACACAATAGTTCAAAGGATGTTCAGCTCAATAAACAGAAAGCCTGTGAAAGACATGATGAGACAACAGGAAAAGAGACTCGTGTTTCAATGAATCAGATTGGTGGTGGAGTTCACAATGGAAGGAACGGTGAAGATAAAACCAGATTTAGGGATGCTTCAAACCACCAGGCCAGCAGGAGACAGAGTAAAGACACAAGTGCCAAAAGTCGATCAGATGAAGGGTCTAGCGTGCGTTCATATTCCTCTGATGAGGATAGAGAGCCAGAGGCTGATTTTAAACAGAGGAAAACCAATGGAAATGTTAACCGTGATGATGATGATGATGACGGATACCATCATAGTGATGACGAAAGTGAAGAGGATGCAAGATCCTCAGCGACAAGATCAGCAAAACAGAAGGGAATGCCTAAAAAAACAGCTGGAAAAATTCACAGGCAGAGTCGAAGCCATTCTTCATCATCATCTGATTCCGAATCCTCTCACAGCAGTGAAGAGAGAAGCACTTTTCGCTCTAGGAAATCACCAGTAAAACATCAACGGACCACTTCAGCTGACCAGAAAGAGCGGCAAAGAGAAACAGCGGAATCTGAAGACACAGTCACTGACGTTACGCCTTTATCCACACCTAATATTAGTCCTTCCCAGTCAATAGATGTGGCAGCAGATGTTCAACAGCAGCCCGGCTTTACTGAAGAGAAGTTGGCGAATGATGTTTCGGACGGTCATGCCAGCATAAGCTCTGAAGGAGAAAATGGACCAGGTTTGTGCAATAAATTGAAGTTATTCGTTTTGTCATGGCTGTCCTTTAAAATTCTCTTTCTCTACTTTGCAGAGTTTTTAAAAGTAGACAAACATTTCGACCGAGTGCTCATGGTCTCCAGCCCTGGCAGTGTTGGTGGCAGCCGTAAAAACTATTCCTTCACAAATGAGAAGGTACGGGAGATCGACCGGGAGAACCAGCGGCTGTTACATGAACTGTCCCGAGCATCATCACGCTCACAAAGCGCCCGCTCTCCCTGTTCCAAAATGAGCAGTCGCAGGAGCAGTGCACCAACCGTACGCCTCTACCACAGTGCCCTAAACAGGCAACGAGAGCAGGAGCGAATTCAGAAGGAGAACCTGGTCAGTTCAAGTCAATACATTTTACTTGCATGTAGGCATGGGATGATAACCGTTTTCAAGGTATACCGTGGTTTGGAAAATCAAGGTTTTAAAACTGCCAACATTTTCTGTAATACGTTTCCTACAGTATGAGTAAAAAATTTTTATTTACTTTTTTTTTTTTTTTTGGACAACAGTATCTCCAGCAGAAAAAAATATCCAATGATAGCATTTTAAATTGTAAAGAAATCTGTGCTTTTGACAATAATGAAGACAGCAGAAGTCAATGATTCATTAGAATTATTTAGCCTGACCTGTTTACTGCTCCAAAATGTTATAAATCTTTAAAAAAATAAAATATATTGTTTTCAAAGGGGAAAAACGTGTTTGTTTTTTACCCAGACATTTAAATAGAATCTATTTTAGAGCAGTAGTCACAGTACTGTGATATGTTTATCCAAGGTTATCATACCGTCAGAATCTTATATGGGCCCATGCTTACTTGCATGATTGTTTTATAGCAGTGGTTCTCAATTATGGTCTTCAGGCCCCCCTGCCCTGCACATTTTGTATTGCTGCATCCCAGTTTGCTTACTTAAACTACGCCCTAAAAGTATGTACTTTTTTTGTGAAGGAAAATGTATATACTTTTGAGTGTGTAATAAGAGTATGCAAGCTTTGGGGCATACTACTTTCTCGTTAACAGATCGTTATGTTGCTGAATTGAGAACCACTAGCTTATATATAATAATAATAATAATAATATATTCATTGTTTTCAGAGTATGTAAAAATGAAAAAATGAGCTTGATTGTAATTGACTGGTAACCATCTTCGCCAAATAACACCTGAATTTGATCAGTATTGATCTTACTTTATAAAGGTTACTTCACCCCAAAATGAAAATTCTGTAATCTTTTTAAATTTTTTATTTTATTTATTTATTTTTTTTGCTCATACTCACATTGCTTCAAAGCAATAAGACATTTTTTGTTCTTCGGAACACAAATTAACATAGTTTTGAATCAAGTCTTAAATCAGGAGATTTCTGTCCCTTCGTATCTTGCAGTGTTTTGAAGAGCATCAGGCTGAGAAAAAAAAGAATGGCTGAAAATCTAACGACAATCTTCTCTGTTCCTCCACTAGAGGGGGTGATTTCCAATGTTTTAAGTTGTGCTGTGAACTCTATTCTAATATGATTTCAGGTTCATTTTTTTCACACTCAGAGCAACTCAGTCACACTTATTATAAAGCAACTACTATATAGAGAAACTTTATTATTTGTCAAAGTGACGCAAGATATTTTTGTTTGATTTGTATTTAAATGTCTGGGGTCAGTAATATTTTTACATTTATTTTAGAAAGACACCAATTACTAATTCATTACTTTTTACATAAGCAAAGATGCATTGAATTGATCATAAATGACAGACATATATATATATATATATATATATATATATATATATATATATATATATATATATATATATATATATATATATATATATATATATATATATATATATACATTGTTGCAAAAAAACTTTCAAATAAATCGTTTAATTTAAATTCTTCTTAATCAAAGGTAAGTGCAAGAAACTGGATCATGAAAAATATGAAGCAACATTTTAAATGGTTTTAACATTGCTAGCAATTAGAAATATTTCTCCAAAACTGCATATTGCAGTTATATCTGATGGATATTGTGACACTGAAGCCAAAAATGTAGCTTTGCTATAAAAGAAAGTTAAAAAACAGTTATTTTTCAATTGTAAAATATTTCACAATACTGCCATTTTTAACTGTGTTTCTGATCAAATGAAGGCACACGCGGTGAAAATAAAATACTTTTTTAAAAAACAATTCTTACTGACCCCAGACTTAAACAGTAGTGTTTGTTTGGATATTGTCAACTCGAGTGTCCCAGTATGTATCAGCAGATGTTTTGTGTCCTTATTCTTATGCGTTATTATTCATTCATCTAATTCATGAATGCAGAAGTGCTAGTGTTTATTTTAGTATTCTGCATGGTTTGGGGGCGCTGTCAGCCACAGCCAGTGAAAGCAGAGAGACCATTACCACCTGACTGAGACGAGAACAGACAGGTGGCACATGCTGCTCTTGACATTATACTCAATTCACCCCCAGTCACAGAGTTGTACAAACTGTTTTCTCCTCTATGTTTTTCTTTGCAATGTAATTTAATTAAAAGAGGTACTGTAGCTCAACCAAAAATAACACACACATTTTTTATTTATATATATATATATATATATATATATATATATATATATATATATATATATATATATATATATATATATATATATATATAATTTTTTTTTTTTTTAATTATTTTTTTTTTAAACCATATGAGGGTGAGTAAATGATGATGATCTCTCTTTCTCTTTCTTTTTTTTACATTTACAGTAAGCCATTGTCTATGCAAGGAAGTTAATCAGGGTGTCCGCAGGGCCTCAAAAAGTATTAAAAGTCTCATAATATTAAAACTTAGTTAGTTTTTAGCATAACTATAAACTAGTGCACACCAAAAGAGTGACACAAAATTCACACCCAGAAGATATAAGCATGTTAAGCTTGTAGTTTGTCACTTCCATCTAAAGGGATTAGCAGTTTTATTCACCTCATACTTCAGTTTCTTACCTCTCTGACAGGTCATTCAGGGTGTCTTGTAGGGGAGAGGTGTCCAACCTACAGCATCTAAACTAAGGGGTACCTCAGGGCTCTGTTCTTGGGCCACTTGTCTTCTCCATCTACACGACATCTTTAGGACCAGTCATCCAGAAACATGGATTTTCCTACCACTGCTATGCTGATGATACCCAGCTATACCTCTCTTTTCACCCTGATGATCCCTCGGTTCCAGCTCGCATCTCAGCCTGCCTGTCAGACATTTCACACTGGATGAAAGATCATCATCTTCAGCTTAACCTCGCGAAAACGGAAATGCTTGAAGTTTCTGCCAACCCGACTCTTCACCATAACTTTTCAATCCAGATGGATGGGGCAACCATTACTGCATCCAAAATGGTAAAAAGCCTTGGAGTAACGATTGATGACCAACTAAACTTCTCTGACCACATTTCTAGAACTGCTCGATCTTGCAGATTCGCACTCTATAACATCAGAAAGGTCCGACCCTTCCTATCTGAACATGCAGCTCAACTCATTGTTCAAGCTCTTGTTCTCTCCAAACTGGATTATTGCAACTCTCTACTAGCCGGGCTTCCAGCTAATTCTATCAAACCTCTTCAGCTGCTTCAGAATGCAGCAGCACGAGTGGTCTTTGATGAACCCAAAAGAGCACATGTCACTCCGCTACTCACCCGTTTGCACTGGCTGCCAGTTGCTGCTCGCATCAAATTCAAAGCTCTGATGTTTGCTTACAAAGCGACTTCTGGCTTTGCTCCTTCTTATCTGCTCTTACTTCTGCAGATTTATGTGCCCTCCAGAAACTTGCGTTCTGTGAATAAACATTGCCTCGTGGTTCCATCCCTAAGAGGGAAGAAATCACTTTCCCGAACTCTCACATTCAATCTACCCAGTTCGTGGAATGAACTCCCTAACTGCATCAGAACGGCAGAGTCACTTGCTGTCTTCAAGAAATGACTAAAAACTCAACTATTTAGTCTCCACTTTCCTTCCTAATCTGCAATTGCCTCTCTGCCTATACCACTAACTGTACTTTAACATTACTAATAATTTGCTTCTAAGACTTTACACACCTGAAACTTGCCTATAGCACTTATTCACTGTTGCTCTTATAGTTGTGTAAATTGCTTCCTTGTCCTCATTTGTAAGTCGCTTTGGATAAAAGCGTCTGCTAAATGACTAAATGTAAATGTCATCAAATCTTGACCAATCAAATGCTCTCTAGTATTTGACTTGCCCCGCCCCCTTCAAAATGCTTCACGTTTGATGAACTTGCTGATGAACGTGCTCAGCCACTATCACTGGCAGAGCTGTGGTAAAACAAAACTAAATGCTATTGGCTGTTTTTTTAGAAGGGGCGGAGCTACTCTGTCCCAATTTTTGGCTTGTTTTTCCCTTTAGACGATGTCAAACACTGAATAAAGAATCTACATTTTAAAGTACTTTACGGTACCTTTAATAGTTGATAGAGTAATCTAGAGAAATTTAAGGCCTTAAATGGAGAGAAAAAAAAGTCTTAAATGCTATTTTACAAGGTATTTAGTTTTGTATCGTTTTTGTTTGTACAATGTATAGTTGTATGCAAAAATTTGCCTTAATTTAACTGTGAAAATCGGGATGCTGTGTAGTTTAACACTGATAAAATCCTGCTAGAATTGACATAGCGCTACTTTGTTTACCGCAGTAACCAAGCCAACAACGTTATTTCTGCAGTTCTATTGAAGCCACCTGCTGGATTAGCATTTATATTCAGTGTGTGATGTTTTAGTTTAGGATTAGATTCTTACAATCAGTATTTAATAAATATACTGTAAGTAAAATGTCACCAATGTTATCGATTGAAACTTAAAGTGGTTATGAGGTCTTAAAATGCATGGAAAGAGACTTAAAGTCTGTATTAACTGGAAACTGGGACGTTTTTTTTCCCGTATTGTTACGCAGTTCCTAGAGAAATGGAATTTTAAATGAGAAAACAGTGGGTGTGGCTTGTTTTTTTTCAGGAAAATATCTCCTCATTATTTCTGTTTCTTGTAATAGTGATGTCAAAACTGACAGTTGAAGGGGTGTGGTTAAGTATATTAGCCACGCCCAATATCTCAGACAGTCGAAATCTGAGAATTAAACTGAAAACAAACAGGAGGTGCATTTTCAGATTTCAACTAAAGATTTCAAGGGCAAACGATTATTTTTTTTTGTGAAATTTTTGTGTTTGCACTTTCTGAACATCACGGTCACTGATAATCTTTTGCTAACTCTCTTTCAGTCATCTTCAAAAGTCTTTACAGATTTAAACTGTCCTCTCAGGTTGATGAAAACAGAATGTACAATAGAAACACAGACAAAGAGGTGTGATTCAGACTGCTTGTTCTTCGAGGTCTTGTTAGCGTTTTACTGCCTGGCAACTAATGCTGGAACACAAGAAGAAGAGTACAAGATGGCCAGTGGCTTTCTTTACGAGCACTGAGCGAGATGTCCTCTGTCTTCACCTTTACTCTATTTCCACTCCCCGCTCTTTTCGTGGGTTTTGCTTACTGAGAGGTTTCTAAAGGGCTGTGTGTACCGTCATACGGAGGCATGACAGCCTGTGACATTCTGATCCTCATGCACTGGTTATTTTTATTCTCAATGGCTCACTGGCTTTTCAGAAAGCAGTTGTAGTCACTCTATTGGTTATCTTATTTTGAGACAATTTAGTGCATGTTTGTCATGCTTTTAGGTACATTTTTGAGGTAAACCTGAGAGAATTTTTCTTTTCATATTTGTCTTTACACATTTCCAATGACTTTTGATGCTTAAATAAATAAACAAATTAAATAATTAAATCACAATGATTAATGGACTAATATAGAATTTAAATTCAGCAAAATCATAGTTATGTAAAAAATATTTTGTGTTCATAACTAGACTAAGTAATTTATCTTGTTTATTTAAAATATGTATTATATATTTAATTTAAATTTATAAATTTATTTATTTAAAATTTTATTTGTCTATATGTGTTTTTGTGTACTTTTTATTTATTTATTTATTTATTTATTTATTTATTTATTTATTTTCCAGCCCATGCCATGATTTCAGGCATTAATATTAGTTTTTATACATTACAATAGGATTATATGTTTTGGTCAAGCTTAATAATGAAAGCTACTCTAATAATATTAATGATAATAATAAATAATACATTTTAATTATTCAATGTTCAATGAATTCAGATGTTAAGTACAGCTCTGGATGTGAATTGAAATTCTGACCTGTCTAACATATACACTTAATACTCGGTAGAAAGCATCCTCAAAAATATGCATCAATATTTTTAAATAATAACAATTGTTCCTTAAAAAGTTTGTACTGCACCACAGTGAGTCTATAAAAAATTAAGGAGAATTCTTGTTAAATGAGTATGATTGGTGTTGTTTCAGGCATTTCTGAAGCGTCTAGAATCTGTGAAACCCACTCCTGGCATAACCAGAGATGAACAGCTAGCTGATTACCAGCGCCAGTGCCGATACATGGGAACACACAATACAGACATTCCACAGGTCAACCCCAAGACTTCTGGTACGTGCGCACACACACACACACTTTAAGTGACATTCACATTCATGTCATCTCATTTTCAGCAGATTTTGTAGAAGAGTAATTAATACCTTGAGCTATTTATGATTTAAAATATAGCAAATGTAGTGTGTAATTTCATTTCCTAATTTCAAATTTTCACTTGTCATATTAGACTGCTTTATTAGATATGTAAACTATGAGTAAAAATCTGTAATGATCTTCTTCATGTATTTATCACTTTATTATTGCTAGTATGCAAACAGCTTCTAACAAAACATAAATGTGACCCTGGACCACAAAAGCAGTCACAATTGTCAATTTTTTGAAATTAAGATTTATACATGAAGGGATCCCAAATAAATAATCTTCCCATTGATGTATCATGTTTTTTTTTTTTGTTGTTTTTTTTTAAAGGAAAGAACAGTATTTGGCCAAGATGCAACTAAAAATGGAATCTGCATTTAAAGTTATTTCTAATTCAAAATTGTGTTTTCTCATGAAACCCAATTTGCAATTAATTTTCCATTGACTTTTGGCTTAAAAGGAAAATGTATGATTTTGACTTATACAGTGCTTTATTTTTGGCTATTTCTAAAAATATACCCATATACCTTTCTGAATTTCCCCTTTAAACCCTTTTAAGTAAGTTTATTCAATTCACCATTCTTTTGAAATTTGTGTTGAACAATGGACTCTTTTCACAAGACTGTTATGACGTATTTAACCGTCATCAGCATTTTAAATGCTTTTATTATTTTTTTAATATTTCAATTTTTTAAAAAAGCATTTGAACATTTCTATGCGTTTACGTATGTATCATATCATATCATCTTTGCATAAAATTGGGGTTGTCACGATAATTTATCTTGTGATACTATACCAGCTAATAGCTAATAGTATTGTGATACTGTAATTTATAACTCAAATTATAAAGAAAAGTGTGAGAAATGCTATATTTGACATTTTATAATAGGTCTACTCGAATTAAATTCATAATTCCCTTATTATTGAAAAAAGTATTATTTGCATGTCACTTCACCTAAAATTTATCCAGTCGTTTTGTTGATTTTGTTGATATCTGGCCAACAAAAAATACGTTAAAACAAAGATATAAATTATACCAAAAATTGTTACAAAAAGAGCGTTTTTTTCCAACCAAATGGTCAAAAATTGTTTCAATGTTTCCTGTTGCTATTTTCATCTTTTGTCTAATTGGGTAACAATCCAAATTAATTCAAAATTTTACTTGAGTCGTTATTTTTAGAGATTGTTGCGGTTGTTGTATCTACCAAATCAAATTATCAGAAAAAGAAATGAACTGATTCAGAAAACATCAGAAAACGTGCAACCTTAAAGGGCTCCACAGACTATTAATATAAAATGGTCTACTGTTGCACATACGTGTGAGCATTTTAGTGACTTTTCCACATGCAGCATTATCTATTGTAGATAGACCGTTAATAACGTATTTCTGTGACACCGCCAGTATTTTGGAGCCATATTATCACGATACAACCATAGTAAACTGTGCAACCTTAGATCAAATGACAAAAATGAACAGCAGTGTATATGGGCAGGACAGTAAATTTGATGTTGGTCTCTTTTCTGGCTACCATTATCAGGCCTCACATATTTATTTTTCCTTTTTTTTGAAAGTTTTAATAAAACAATTGTGGAGTTTTTCTTTTATTGTTTCAGCAAATAGTATTGTAAAACAAAATTGTTTTGCTCTCCCATTCACTGTGCTCCAAATTTTCCCAACTATGGTGGCTTAGGCTACTGAGAATCCCTGAAATCTGAAAAAGGGTCCATTGTAAATACAATTAACAAAAGGCTTTATTTGCATACTTTACTTTTTAAATCTGTTCAAATAATAGTTTTCTTGTTACGTCTCAAATTAACTCTTGTTTTTATATAAACACAGGGAGAACTTCAAGACCTGGAAGCAGTCCTCACAAAACTAGATCAGAAACTGCTAAACTCCATAGAGTGAAGCCACGGCCTGCATGGTCATGATCATCAAATATTGCCTTCTCTTTATCTGCTCTGACACTTTGATTTCATGCTCTGCTCTGACTGTAAGTAGATGACTGCAGGTCACGACACCAGAGTTTCTTGATGTATCTTTCAAAACTTTAAAACGTTTGACTTCATGCTCATTAGTCCTGATGTGATTATAAACGGTAATGTTTGTTTACACAGCTAAATAGTCAATGATGTTAATTACTTGAATAGTCTGTGGCTTAGATATTGCAGGACTAAACACATTCAGTCAAACGATAAGTGTGGAATTACATTTTATGAGACATACTTCAGTGCCTATTTGTAACAGACATATGTTAAAACTATTCATAATTTAAAAGCCATTGCTGCTGTTATCAGAACAGTAAATTTCATGATGAGTCTGTCTGAAAATGTATATTTCATGTTAAATAAATGCTTTAATAGTTATGGGGGTATTCATAGTTGTTACAGTTTTTGGAATGTAAAAGTGGTTTGTTTATGGGTTATATGCACATCTAGTGTTTTTCAGCCAATGAATGTCAGGTGAAAGCTTAATGTGACTTTCTAGTTTCATAAAGTTCTTTTTACAGCATCGATGTTGTAATGTAATTATATTACATTCAGTTGAATAGACTTGAGCAATCATTTAAGCATAAAACAAGAGGAAAGACCGTGTAACCGCTAGCGCCGCCAGGATCAGCAAGCAAGCGCAGAAACTCCATTGAAAATACTGGGTTAAAATAAAATGTTAATATTTTAAAGACATGACTGTGGAAAATGGAATTTAATGCAGTGCTTCTTGTCTGGTCTGAGACTCACTTTATATCATATATCTATCAGTCAGGGAAGATCATTGATTTTTAAAGAAATCAGACCTTAAATGTGGCAATTTTATAGTGGAAAGACTACAGAGCTGAGGCTGGCTGGCTGAAATTCAAAGTCCGTGTGAATATACCTCTTTGAGTTAGTGTGACATTTGAATAACTGGCATGCTGACGTTGTGACAAGCATGCTGAGACAAATCCCTGTCCGTTACTATGTAACAATGCCAGTAATTTGCCTGTCACTTTTAAACTGCTTTTGAAAAGACTGACTGACACTTGTTGACATATGCTATCTAGACTGACAAGGTTATCAAACAAGCACAGTGCCTGGTACAGTAGAAATTGCCTTTGCTGTGGAAGTAAATCTTAGCTTAACTAGCTTATGACTTATTTAGAATTACAGAATTCAGAATTACTAGCCCCCTTTTGAATTTTGTTTTCTTTTTAAAATATTTCCCAAATGATGTTTAACCGAGCAAGGACATTTTTACAGTATGTCTGATAATATTTTTTTTTTTCCTGGAGAAAGTCTTAATTGTTTCATTTCGGCTAGAATAAAAGCAGTTTTTAATTTTTTAAACACCATTTTAAGGACGAAATTATTAGCCCCTTTAAGCAAGTTTTTTTTCCGATAGTCTACAGAACAAACCATCGATATTCAATAACTTGCCTAATTACCCTAACCTGCCAAATTAACCTAATTAACCTAGTTAAGCCTTTAAATGTCACTTTAAGCTGTATAGAAGTGTCTTGAAAAATATCTAGTCAAATATTTTTACTGTCATCATGGCAAAGATCAAATAAATCAGTTATTAGAAATGAGTTATTAAAACTGTTGTGTTAAGAAATGTGTTGAAAGAATCTACTCTCCATTAAACAGAAATTGGGGATCCCCCCCCCCACACACACACACAGAATTATTAGCCCCCGTTTTTTTTTTTTTTTTTTTTCCCCAAGTTATTTTTTTTAATGGAGAGAAGATTTTTTTCAACACATTTGTAAGCATAATAGTTTTAATAACTCATTTCTAATAACTGAATTATTTTATCTTTGCGATGATGGCTGTAAATAATATTGGACTAGATATTTTTCAAGACACTTCTAGACAGCTTAAAGTGAAATTTAAAGGCTTAACTAGGTTAATTAGGTTAACTAGGCAAGTTAGGGCAATTAGGCAAGTTATTGTATAATGATGGTTTGTTCTGTAGACTATCAAAACAAAATACAGCTTAAAGGGGCTAATACTTTTGACCTTAAAATGGTTAAAAAAAAATTTAAAACTGCTTTTATTCTAGCCTAAATAAAACAAATAAGACTTTCTCCAGAAGAAATAATATTATCAGATTATAATAAATAATATTATATATAGAATTATATATATATATATATATATATATATATATATATATATATATATATATATATATATATATATATATTACAGACCGTTTTTATAATATTACAGATCTTTTTATAATATGTATTCAACGTAAAAAATACCTTTTACTTTTCATTTGATACTTTAAGCGTTATATTATAATAATTAGAAAGTCTCTTTATTTTCACAGAGGCTGCATTTATTTGATCAAAAATGCAGAAAAGATTTTGACTTTACAATTTGAATGAATCGTATCTATTTTAATATACTTTTAAAAAATCTATTGCATTTTTAATGCAACTCCAGTATTCTGTCACATTATCATACTGAATGTCTGGATTTGTTCATTTGGTACTCAAAAATCTGTTCTGTTCCATACATTCTTATACTCTTAAGCTTTGCTGTAAATATTTTATGTACTATAGGAACTGTGCATTTTACAGTTACTTGTTATAGATTCTATTTATTAAAATGTTTTAGTGAATTAAATTCTAAAGTCAATATAAGTCTATTATCATTACTGTTCTGACACAACCTTTGACTTTTCTGATCATTAATAACTATATAATCTGGAAATTAAACATTTCATAATATCACAAAAAGAAATGATATGCACAAAAGGTGTATTTTCAGCTTTATTGTTATTAAAAGAACACATAAGGTGGAATACACCACAAGAACATTCAGCTTTTCAGTGTACAGCCACTTGCTTCAGTCTGGGATCAAATGTGTTCAGCTAACTAGAGAAGAGAAGAGCCACTGTAGAACATGTAGACGCTCAAGATTTATGAGGAAATCAATTCAAATTCAAATAAATAAATGAGAAAAAATAAAACATGACTTTCAATCTAACCAGACCGAAAGTCAACTTAAATTGAAGGGCAGTAGCAGGTAAACTTCAATATATTTACAAGTGTTGGGGTGGAGGATGCAGTGACCACCCACGATCACATGATCACCATCCACCCCTGGGCCAGCTTGGCTAAGTACACTTCCCTTGGTTGTTAAACATTCTACACAATTAAGACATACACAGCGCTCAGGGTTTCCTTTGGTGGGGATGGACATGATGGATGGAGAATGTTTATGTGTACTTCTTGATCTCGTCATACAGGACCAGCACAAAAGCGCCTCCCGCACCTCTGATCACATTAGACCATGCGCCCTTGAAGAAAGCTCTACCACCCTCATCATTGGCGATCTTTTTCCAACAGTCGATTGTGCCCTTGTACATAATGTCAGCTTTTTGAAAGAAAAAAACAGGCGTTAGACTGATCGTCAAAGCAGTTGGTTGTCAAATTTGTGCAAAGATTTAGCCTACCTCCTTTGCGTCCGGACTGCATCATCATACGACGCCTGACAGTGTCGAAGGGATATGAAATGATACCAGCAACAGCTGTGACAGTCTGGGCGATCATCCAACTGACGACAATGTGTGTGTGCTTGGGATCCGGCAACATACCTGAGTGATAGAGTTCACCAATTGTCATTCACAAGAAAATTGTTGTTATCCACAAGAGACTTTTGTGAGTAGTTGCTTACCTTTAGCTGTATCATAGATACCAAAGTAAGCAGCTCTGTAGATGATAATGCCCTGGACTGACACATTAAAGCCAAGGTAGAGACCCCTAAGGCCATCAGACTTGAAGATCTTGGCAACACAGTTTCCGAGACCGGTGAACTCTCTCTCTGCTGCACCTTTGCCGATATCAGCAGCAAGCCTTGTTCTGGCGAAGTCAAGAGGGTAGACGAAGCACAGAGAGGTTGCACCGGCAGCACCACCAGAGGCCAGATTACCAGCGAAGTAACGCCAGAACTGGGTATTCTTGTCCACTCCTCCGAGGAAGATCTTCTTGTACTTGTCTTTGAAGGCAAAGTTGAGGGCTTGTGTTGGGAAGTATCTGATGACGTTGGCGAGATTGCCTCTCCAGAAGGATAGGAATCCCTGCTCTTTGGGAATTCTTACTACGCAGTCAATGATGCCTTTGTACTGCATATCAGCCGTGATCTGTTTGCTGGCATGTTGGACCTGTGAAGCAGCAGTTTGGATTTGTTAGTGGAAGATGTACTTTTGAATCATCATGGTCATAGTGTGTCAGTCTTGTAAGAGAAACCCCAACGGCTGGGTTTGATAAAGTAGAAATTCACATTCTGGTAGAGTTCACATTTTGGTTTCTTTACACTGAGGGTTCAGCCTGACCATGTGCACAAGTTGCACTTGGCATCACGCCTCACTTGCGCGTGGGGTTTAAGGATTGGGTTGCAGTCTCAAGACTATTTTTAACTTTAAACTTACACCAAATATCACTGCTCTTCACAGGCACGGTCTTTACACACATGATTGGCCTTTCTGAACTCTGGCATTGATGGAAAGAGTGATGGAAGTGGGCAAGGTCAAAGTTATGTGTTTAAACTTTCCGCAAAAATCAGAAAAAGCACGATAAAAATTAAAATGCGGAGCTTAAATGACCAAAAAACGTTAATCAAACAATAATTTAATTAAATTAACATTAAGTAAATTAACATTCTCTATTGCCTTTTTGCCATTTCTTAGTAAGGCTTAATAAAGTAGCACCATGGACAGCGCCATAATTTGTATGCCTTTTTAGTTAAACCTTTACCTTTATTCACCTACTCTACACGATTAATTGATTCAAACTTTACTGAACCAACAACTCATTTTTAGTGCACTTTAATTTATGGCATTACCTATCTAATATATGCAACTGTGATTCACATGCAACAATTATTCGTTTGGAATCTTACATATGCAAACGTATGTTACCTGCAGTAACAGCTTGACTCTCTCAATGGGGGCAACTGCTGTCTTGGAAATGGCAGCGGCCACACCACCGGCCAAGAAATCCTTCAAGAAGCTGATCACTCCGTCAGACATGATGTCCTATATCCTGGAAGACAATCTCACCACCTTAGGACCCTATATGAACCCCTGCGACGACCCTTCAAATGGACGAGTGCTCGTGTTTGCTCTTAATATATCCAGGGTCATTATCGCGAGAGGAGCGGATGATGGATCTACGAGGGACCGAACCGAAACTCGAAGCTGAATAAATATCCCGGGTCATGGGCCAAGAGTCTTGCGCAAGTTCATTAATGCCCTGGGTCAATGATCTGGGGACGTTTAAAGGACACATTTTATTTTAATTGTTTACTAAAAAAACTTTCGAAATATTTAGTACCGGACAAACGGGTTCATATATAAAATAATGCGATGTAAATAATTTTACAGCAATGAAATGAATTCAATAGTAAAATAACAAATTAGGTTGGATTTTTGCACGATACCAATACTGAATTGTTGCAATTTTTTCCCAAATTCGGTTTGATAAAACCCAGAATTTTAAGGCATAGTTATGTACAATTTGTATATTCATTTTATTTATTCATTCACTCAGTGTAAAAATTATGAGAGCTCGTAAATGTTATAGGTCAAAAAGTAATTCAGCCAACATCTCCAATACTGTTTTCTTAAAAAAATTTTTTTAATTGATTGTGTAAATGATATTTTTTGTTTGTTGCTTATTTCATTGAAAGTAATTTTTAATTGTACTTTTTTTTATTGGTTTATGTCTATATGAAGTAAGATATGATGTTCAAAAGTCAGTAGCCCTAAAATGTAAGATATAGCCAATTAATCCTTTCAGGTGCAATGCAAAACGTCTTTAAAATCATATGTACAAAAAAATGATGGTGATGATGGTTTATTTACGAATACAAATTTATGAAGTTAGTTTAACTAATTTTAATTGCTATAGTGTATAATTGTCCCTGATTCCACAGTTATCTTAAGTGTATTCGATCTAATCAGCATGTATTGACTTTGTAAAACCTGTTTAATTTTGTAACGTGTTGCAGTGTGCGTTCATAGCGCAGACGCCTGCGCATTCAGACTGTAGCTTTAGATAACTGAAACCTCGTCTCCATTTCATTTTTCTCCCTCGGTCAAAGTTAGGTTTGTTGCCTGGCTACACTGCAGCCCTGAAGTTTTGAATGTTTCTGAAAACAAAGCAGGAAAAACTTCTTTACACACAATGAATGTTCCAACGCTAATCACACTTAAGATCAAATTTCCTAAAGCAAGCTATTTTACTGAATTTCTCCCTCCCTTGAAGCTGAAATATCACTCATAAATTAATATAATGTACATGCCAAATTTAATGTTAAAAGTAAATGTTCCAAATGGACGTTTGTTGCCATAGAAGAGGAATTATGTTTCCCTAAATAAACCCATTCTTGAAAATAATTGTGGAAGAACATTTTAATAATCTACAGAAATTCTTTTGATGAATTGATATTTCCATAAATGTTTGATGGATAATGAACAAAGAGAAAAATCTATTTGCTGTGAGTACTAAAGTTTGGATTCAATCGGGTTAAGTCACTAATGAGTGTGTGTTTTATTTTGGGGACATATATAACTATAGCCTCATGCATTTGTCGACATCATTGAGAGAAATTATTATTCATTCTTTAAAAAGTAAAACTTTGTAAAAGATTTGGCTCAAGATTCACTATTCGTCATCAAAAATATCACAATACACTTTCAGATAAACTTAACACCAAACGCGCGCTCTTGGTCTCGTGTGCGAACATCGCGTGCTTTTATGATTTGCGCGTGCAACCTGCCACTCTAGGCGCGAGCGCTTGTTGTTGCTATGAGCAACTTGGCTTCTCTTTAGTAACCCAGCAAGCAGACTGTTTTTCCTCTCTTAAAAGTTCTTTAGTATTGAAATAAGAGAGACTACTGACATTTTGTATTTTATAAAGTTCGATGATAATTCAATTTAACTTGTTTTCTTAGTGCGTGTCACACTTTGGAAAATAGCTTGAGAGTCATTTAAACCTAAAACGTTTCATTCAGGATGTCCACTGTGTTTTCTGTACGGCTCCCAGCCATTCAACACCCTTCATCAAGACTTGGAGATCCAGATCTCATCTCTCTCCGGGGTTATTCCACAGACTGCAGAGATCAGAGATGCTGCGTCCCTCAGAAAGGAACCAGAGCTCGGTCTCCAGACACGGAGAGCCTGGACTCTGCTTTTCGCAGTCAGAGCAGCAGAAGTGATATTAGTTCTCTGGTGGAGAACGGAAAAAGACGATTAGATGTTCCAGAGCTGATTCCAGAGGGCGAAGAGGACAACCATGATAAAGCCAAACTACCTGCGTTCCGTGAGTCTCTATATAGCCTGACATTTATGGTGCTCGTTAGTAATAATGATGGGCACTTCTGCACCAACTACAGCTGGTGATAATGTAATGGTTATGCTCTGTGAATTTATGAGGTCTGCCTCTAAATCATTATTTTAGCACCTGAAACAGCGTCAAGAGGACTGATAAATTGCTGAGTGTCAAATATTTTGTGCCACATGCTCCATTAACATTGCATTATGACCAGCTGTCGTGCGGCCCGCTTGTAGATCATGTCTTCATGTTTAACCATATGACACAATAAGAGTGGCTGGGAATCTTAAATATTTTAATGAGAGCATAATATTCTTAAATAAAAATCAGATTTAAAAAAAACGACGTTTTATGCTGTATAGAACAAATGACACCATTTTAATAGAAATATTTACATCATTATAATTATTTTTTATTGTTATAATTGATTTTAGTTTTTATTTTACTATTAAATCCTTTTTGTTGTATTTTAACTTAACAACTCATTTAATCAATGTGCCAATCTTTAATCAAAATATATATTTTCGAGAGCCTTTAAAGCAGGGGTGACCAACCCTGTTCCTGGGGATCTCTGCAGATTTCACTTGCAACCCATATCAAACACACTTGCCTGTTATCAAGTGCTGTTCAGGTCCAAATAAATTGATTCGGGTGTGTTTGGTCAGGGTTAGAGCTGAACTATACAGGAAGGTAAATCTCCAGGAACAGGGCTGAGCACCCCTGCTCCAAAGGAACCAGCTATTATTGTAATTAGAATAATTTCGTTATTATTCATCATTATTCACTTGTTAGTCCACTCGAGGGCGCTGTCTTCTCATGCGATGAATTGTCTAGAAGTCAGCGAATCACTCTGTGATCGTCAAAAAAAAAACCCTCATTTTATAAATACTGCATTAATAGAAGCAGTATCTGAAACGTTTATGGGTATTTACATTATATTTGCATTGTAATGAGTTCATGAAAACTACGAAATATTGAAAATGTGTGATAGTTCACCCAAATATGAAAATTATGTAATTGTCTACTCATCCTCCACGTCCAAACCTGTTTGAGTTTCTTTCTTCTGTTAAACACAAAGGCTTAAACACAAAAATAATTAATAAAAAAAGAATTTTGGATAATATCTATACATTTTGTTTCTACTATGCGTGCCAGTTTTCCCCTTAAGTTTAAAACCACTTGAATGTGAGTGTTTCAATTCATCTTTATTTATATAGCGCTACAATGTAGATTGTGTCAAAGCAGCTTAACATATGTAATGGTGAGGACATTTTTATTTTTGGAGTAATCTATACCTTTAAATGCAGTAACTAATAGTAAACTAAATTTGTTTGATACAGGTCACAGGGCGGCTTCAGAGAATCGCTCTATAAGTAGAGTTTCCCATTCAACATACTCCAGCATTGGGCCATGGAAGACAGATCAGACTGATCAGGTAGTGCACACATTTAACACATGAATTATACACTCAAAAATAAATAGATAGATAGATAGATAGATAGATAGATAGATAGATAGATAGATAGATAGATAGATAGATAGATAAATAGATAGATAGATAGATAGATAGATAGATAGATAGATAGATAGATAGATAGATAGATAGATAGATAGATAGATAGATAGATAGATAGATTTTTTTTTTTAAACTTGTTCAAACTAAAATGAGCTGAACCAACTCCATTCTTGATATTTCATTGGGACAACTTAATTTTTTATGTTCAATCCAAATACATTTGTTAAAAGTGTTAACTTAATCGATTTGTGTCAGGACAACATGAATGAATTGTGTGGAACCCTGCATTTTTTACAGTGTATCTTGATAACTATATTTTAAAAGTGTTATGGATTTAAATACTCCAATAATAACTGAGCACTAAACCATATTACTGAAGCATTATGTCACATTGAAAACTGATGTAATGCCTGACTTTTGCAAACGACATTTGTCATTTTAAATTATAATAATACACAGAAATAGTACACAAAATAAATCAGTATAACAGCAAATAATGAGTTGGCTTCTGTGATTTAAGCCCAATATGTAATTTATTTCTAAAATATTGGCCATCACCATCAACAAGGGTAGTGTGTAAAGGAATCACCTCAGTGGTATAGTCTTGTTAAAGGTTGTTCACGTTCTGAGCTCAAAATAAAAAGGTTAACTGACAGTGCTGTGTCCAACCTGTTTATTCTGCCAGATTGCTGACAACAGAGAAACACAGGGTTGTGCGGCGTATGGGACACGAGTGCTCTCCTAGCTTCAGTTGCCAATGTACAGCAATCATTACAATATGCTTTGTACTTTCATAGACTTAAATAAAATATTGCTTTAGGCAAATTATTTATTTTTATTGGCTCAAGTGAACAAATTTAGACGTGAAACCATTACTCTTTTTTTTTAATTGAATGAATCATCATTTTATGGGAAATGTTGTTTGAATTAAAGCTTTATCTTCTTGTTTACAACACGCGAATTTAAATGTATTGACCTTCTTCAACAAGACAGATATGCTTTGTACCAGGTTATATAAAATTGTTCTCATGGAGAGGAAAATATTAAGGCAAAATATTTATTTTTCATTGGGTCAAGTGATAAAAATTAGATGTGAACCATTACCCTATTTCTTTTTTAATTGGATGAATTAATTTTTTCCAGTGAAGTACAATTTACATTTCAAAATATACATAAAACACTATGAAGAAAAGTCTTGCATATTAACATACATTGGGCTACATTTTTACAGACTTTGCTTAATAGTGTATAGTGTATAGCAGCATTCACAATTTAATATATATTTTGATAAAGTGTGGTCATTCTGGAAACATTCATTGAACTTTTGAACTTGAATCTAACTTCAAACATTCCCTACAAACCAAAATAAATGTTATAAATTCAAATATTTTGTTGATTAGATTATTTTAATTACAGTAAATCATAAAACATTAGATGTTTTAGAGCCACTGTGCACAAGTCTGCATAGGTCTCCATGCAAAGTCTGATTCCACAGGGCATCATTCTGAGTGCAGTGCATTAACACAGGCATATTCTCAAGTATCCCCGAGTGCTTTCCTCTCAATGACAGGGCTGCTGGCCTGCGTTCCTCCTTTTGACATCAAAGCCTGGCATTATCCCATTGAGAGAGTGAGCTATGTACAATAAAACACAAGAACTGATAAAATCTCAGCTGCAGCTCAGCGCTTAACACCAATGTAAAACCCAGGAGAGATATTAGCAACGAGAGATAAAGAGGAAGAGAAGGAGGGAGCGCATGTGCAAATGGGTGTGTGTGAGAGAGCGAAAGTCCAGCAAATCTGCAGGTGTCTGTCTTCTGGAGGGGGTGCTGTGTGTGATTAACCCTGCCAGTCTTATCCCTGGGGTCCGACTGAACCCGGCGCACAGGCCCCTCGACTCCGCCTGGTCACGAGAGCTGCCTTAGTCACACAGTGGGGGTACAGACACACACTCGCGCTCACACACCCCTCACAAGAGTCAGAATGGGTAAATGGATAAACACACAACCCCTCAATTCCAGCCCGCTCACAAAAGAAGCTTGAAATGCTGTCACTCATCATATTTAATACATTCAGTGCTTAAAATCTTTCCGTTAGAGCAGTTTGGAAATGAATCTGCACGCTGCTTAAATTCTGCATGCAGATACAATCTCAGATATTACAAGTTTATTGGCATTAAAGAGATTGTTCACCCAAAACTAAACATTTTTGTCATCATTTACTCACCCGTCACTTGTTTATAATCTATTTGACTTACTGTTGAAGATATTTTGAAGAATGCTGAAAACCTGTAACCATTGACTTCCATAGCATTTGTTTTTCCTACTATAGAAGTCATTGCCAGTTTTCAGCTTTCTTCGAAATATCTTCTTTTGTGTTCAACAGAATCAGAGGTTTGAAATCACACAAGGGTGCCCTTTGATCTTTTTTTTGTCACATATGGTGAAAAATATGGTGGAAAATAGGGAACAATTTCTGATTCTCTAAAAGAAACTTGTTTATTAATCTGTTCCGTCATTTGTTTAAATTTTAATTGACTAATAAAAATCAAACAGAAGTGTGAGGATTAATACTTATAGTTCATTATAATCATCAACTCCAGAACCAATTTCTTTGTTTATGATATTTAATTTGCAGTAATGTGTATGATGTACATTCCCAGTGATGGGTTGCAGCTGGAAGGGCATTCGCTGCGTAAAACATATGCTGGATAAGTTGGCGGTTCATTCTGCTGTGGCGACCCCTGATTAATAAAGGGACTAAGCCGAAAAGAAAATGGATGACTGAATGAATGTATAATGTACAGAAAATGTACATTATTTTAGAAAACTAAAATTCAAGTTGCGACATAAAAGCAGCAATGATTAAAGGACATTTGATCTTTCAGTTCATATTCACATAAAAATATATCATATTTTCAATGATTTCCTCACACTCTAGCTATTCGGACTAATACAGATATAATATTCTGACAGTGCTTTGCAATAGCATGAATGGTGACCGAGCTCCAAAAAGCACATCCATTCATCATTCAAGTCATCTACCAAACTTGCACTGGCTGATCTTATAATTTGTTTTGTCTCGATATTCAGTTTGTATTTAGATTTAGAATCCAGCTTCCATTATATCTATGCCACTAATCATAACCTTACTCTCATGACAGTTATTTAAAGTCTTAAATAATTATCTTATTAAAAACCCAATGCTTAATTTCCGTAGGCATTAATTAACTGTTGTACTGAATGACTTTTGTTGTTTAAAACTCCGGACCCATTCACTACCATTACAAACCTGGTACAGTAGGTTATATTCTTTAATATGACAGATTGTGTACATCTGAAAGAAAAAAGTTATATACATCTACAATGACTCAAGGGCTCAGTTTTGGGTGAACTATTCCTTTAAGAGGAACACAAATATTGTATTTTTGTGTATTTTGCTTTGAAGCATTTACGTTTAACATCTTATATACAGTTGAAGTCAGAATTATTAGCCCCCCGATTTTTTTTTCTCTTTTTTGAACATTTCCTAAATGATGTTTAACAGAGCAAGGAAATTTTCACAGTAAGTCTTATTTGTTTTATTTCAACTAGAATAAAAGCAGTTTTAATAAATAAAATAAAAAAATTTAAGGTCAAAATTGTTAGCCCCTTTAAGCAATATTTTTCCGATAGTCTACAGAACAAACCATCGTTACACAGTAACTTGCCTAATTACCCTAACCTGCCTAGTTAGCCTAATTAACCTAGTTAAGCCTTTAAATGTCACTTTAAGCTGTATAGAAGTGTCTTGAAAAATATCTAGTAAAATATTATTTACTTTCATCATGGCAAAGATAAAATAAATGAGTTATTAGAAATGAGTTATTAAAAATATTATGTTTAGAAATGTGTTGGAAAAATCTTCTCTTAGTCAAACAGAAATTGGCGAAAAAATAAACAGGGGGCTAATAATTCTGACTTCAACTGTATAAAGTTTTACTGTTTTTTCCTGTTTTGTTTTGTTAACTCATTTTACCAATATACCAATTTTATTTTTATTTTCTTTTAAAGCTGGAAGATGAGTTGAAGGAGCACATTCAAACTACAGGAGCTTTGGCTCTCAAAATCCTGTTCAAGAACAACCACCCCGATGGCAAGCCTTTGGCGAACAGGTACAGTAAAAACACTGTTTTGTATTGTAAATATAGAAAATATTCTTCATTTTCTTATGGTCTGTTCTTTTCCTAGATCTGTTTTACTAGAGATCCTTACAAAGTTCCTGAGGCGGCCTCTCACAGCTAAGCATATCAAGAATCTTCTGTTCCGGTAGCTTTGTTATCCTAAACATGATGTTTTTATACATGCTAACTGTCAAATTATTAGAATTCACAGACCTATCTAAATAAAAACCCTTGTCTTGCTTTGTCTGTGCAGTCTACACCTCTATGACCGAGTGCTTATTAGTTTTGAAGAGTTTTATGGTGCCTTGAAAGACCCAGACTCCAATAAAAGTAACCCTGCAGGTCCGCTCACAATTCCTCAGACGCTGGCCCTGCTGAGAGGACCAGCACGCAGCAGGTGAGATCTCCACAGTCCAGACACACCACAGCGTTCATGCTGGAGAGAATGTTCAAGTTCACTAAAGAGAAAACTGTAAAAAAAAAATCAGTTAATTCGTTTCTGTTAATCTTCTATTTATGTACAGTTGTGAATTGCATTATGGGACCTTGATTTGTGCTCTGTCAACTTTGGATGTTGAAAATTTAACTCTACAGTTCAACAAAGTGACTTTTATTGTCATTTTAAGTAGTTTGAAATAATATAATGTATCAGAAATAATATAGAGAGGTAATAGGCAGCAAAAACCCAGGCAAAAAATCACTTTAATCTATTAAAAGTGTTTCGAACTTTTCAAGGTTAAAATTTGCTAGAAGAAAGATTATAAGATGTCTTATAATAAAAATCAAAAGCATAAAAAATTGGGATAAATAAAAACATGAATCACAAAATACGGAAAACAGCCAATTTACGGATGTTTTTTTATAGTGTATATTGAATATAATGTTCTGTTTTGGAAAGTAGAAATCAAAAACAGATAATTTAATGAACATGTTGTAGCAATAATGTTAAGTTGTAGTAGTAATAATAATAATAATTCATTAATTCATTCATTTTCTTTTCGGCTTAGTCCCTTTATTAATCTGGGGTCGCCACAGCAAAATGAACCGCCAACTTATCCAGCATTTGTTTTTATGCAGCGCATGCCCTTCCAGCTGTAACCCATCACTGGGAAACACAATCACACTCATTAACACACACATACACTACAGACAATTTAGTCTACCCAATTCACCTGTACCGCATGTCTTTGGACTGTGGGGGAAACCGGAGCACCCGGAGGAAACCCATGCGAACGCAGGGAGAACATGCAAACTCCACACAGAAACGCCAACTGACCCAGCCGAGGCTCGAACCAGCGACCTTCTTGCTGTAAGGCGACAGCACTACCTACTGCGCCACTGCGTCGCCCATAATAATAATAATGCACTTAAAATAATAATAATAATAGCATAGATGTATAAATATAGATGCCACAATTGACTGCTGATTTGATTTATTTGTTCAAATGTCCGATTCATTCTAAAGAAAGGGTCATGAACAAGGGTCAGTTCACTGTTCTTTGCTCAATCAATTCTAGCTTAGTTTTGATTGGAACTACTTAATACACTGTCTATAATATGTAAATTACTTTCTTGTTTATTGAACGCATGGATATTTATCAGGCTTGCTTGCATTGGTGTTGATAAATATCAGCACGGCATTATCTCTAACAAGAGGCTGCTGCTGGTATTTGAAACAAAAAAATGCATAAAGGCATCTTTTGAGACTGATTTGATTTGGTGATGAAAGATTCTAAGGATTACAGCAAAGTCCCAAATACTGATCATTTTTTATTTGAAATATATGTTCTTTACATCATTTATCATTCTGTCTTACCCATATGATGTTTTTTATCATTTATATGACAACACTGTTTAGTATGATCGCTTATTCTAAAATAAATAAATAGAATGATGATGGAACATTATTTGAAACATGAAACACATTTGCATTGAATACACTGTTAAAAACTTTCTCTAGAATCTACAGTAACTTACTGGCAGCAGTTTGCTAGTAACTTACTGTAAATCAGTTTCAGCAAAAACACTGTATTTACATTCATTTACCTTGCTGGATATGTATTTACAGAATTTTATGTATATTTTTACTGTAAAATATACAGTAATTTCATAATGCAACTTTAAAGTACAGTAACATACTGCACAACTGTTCTATAGTAAAATAAAGTTCATATTACAGTTAAATACTGCATAATCTACAAAAATAGTTAACAGTGTATGCTTTCTATGTGTATAAAATCACGTTTGTGAATTTAATTTGATCCAGACAACAACATTTTGTCTTTTTTGAAGTACAAGTTAACTCACAAACAATACTCTAGAAAGAGATGACGATTCAGGAAGAGAATGTGAACCGCTCAAAATTCACCAGCAGGGAGTGAGAGAGCAGCTCAGAGTGCGTCTTGTGCTCAAATAAGACAGAAAGCAAAAGGATGATCAGCAAAGAAGCTTAGCGACCCCTCTGTTTCTCCATCTCTGTACCACTGCTACTATTGTACCCGAACTGTTTAAAGCACCAGTGCGATACAATGAGGTTGAAGAGAGAGTGTGAAAGCTCGGTTGGTGTGTGTGTGTGTTGTGGCGATTGCGTAAGACCTGGTCAGACCAAGACACACTCCAGCCGTGAGCAAAAAAATGAAATCTCTGTGACTAATCGCACACATTTTCCCTCTCTTTCTTACAGACACATTGACTATGAGTGTCCAAGTGAGAGATGGGAAAGATAGGATGAGAGATAGGAAAAAAAGACTGAATAAAAAGACAGCAAGTGGGGGATAAAGATGAAAGAGCGACAGGATAATGAGAGAAAAGTGGCAGACATTAAAAATATGTGCAAAAAGCAGATTTATGGGTTCAAAAGGGTTCAAAAGAGATGAATGGACAGAGTATAAAGATAATCATGTATTATTGACAATGTGTGCGTGTGTGTGTGTGTGCGTGCGTGTTTGTATAATGCGATTTTCAATATGTAAGTATTTTGAATGTTTAATCATACCATTGTCAAAATTGAAAATGCCTTTTTAAAAGTTTGGAATGGATGGATTTTATGAATTATTTTTTAATTACTTAATGAAACAGGGCACATAGAATATTTATGATTTAATCTTTTTTTCGTTCTTTATAAATTATATATATATATATATATATATACTACCTGACAAAAGTCTTGTCGTCAATCCCAGTTGTAAGAGCAAAAATTAATAACTTGACTTCTAGTTGATCATTTGGAAAAGTGGCAGAAGGTAGATTTTTTTTTTCCGATGAATATTCTGTTGAACTGCTTCCCAATCATTACAAACACTGCAAAAGATCTATTGGAACCTGCATGGACCCAAGTCTCTCACAGAAATCTATCAAGTTTGGTGAAGGGTTTGGGGTTAAATTGAGTATGGGCGTATGTGAGAGATCTGCAGAGTGGATGGCAACATCAACAGCCTGAGGTATCAAGACATTTGTCCTGCTCATTACGTTACAAACCACAAGAGAGGGCAAATTCATCAACAGGATAGCCATCCTTCTTATACTTCAGTCTCCACATCAAAGTTCCTGAAAGCAAAGAAGGTCAAGGTGCTCCAGCATTGGCCAGCCCAGTCACCAGACATGAACATTATTGAGCATATCTGGGGTAAGACGGAGGAGGAGGCATTAAAGATGAATCCAAAGAATCCTGATGAACTCCAGCAAGGATGCTTTCTTTGCCATTCCAGATGACTTTATTAATAAGTTATCTGAGTCATTGCAGAGATGTATGGATGCAGTCCTCCAAGTTTACATTTACATTTAATCATTTAGCAGACCCTTTTTTAGCAGATAAGAAGGAGCAAAGCCAGAGGTCGCTTTGTAAGCAAACATCAGAGCTTTGAATTTGATGCGAGCAGCAACTGGCAGCCAGTGCAAACGGGTGAGTAGCGGAGTGACATGTGCTCTTTTGGGTTCATCAAAGACCACTCGTGCTGCTGCATTCTGAAGCAGCTGAAGAGGTTTGATAGAATTAGCTGGAAGCCCGGCTAAGTTCATGGGAGTCGTACACAATATTAATTCTTTTTCCACTGCACCATGACTTTATACTCTATACTGTACATTATTTCTGTTAGGTGACAAAACTTCAACTAAAAGTCAAGTAATTTTTTGTTGCTCTTAAAACTTAGATTTAGAACTTAGACTTTTGTCAGGTAGTTATTTTTTTATTTATCAGAGAATCCTGAAAGTATATAATAGTTTCTACAAAAATCTGTGCAGCACTGGTAATAATACATTTATTTATTTCTGAGAGCCAGATAAAGGATTTTTTAAATCATACCCCTATCACAGGAATAAATGACTACACTTATTTAAATATTTTACAGTATTAATAAATATTAAAACATTTCAAAATATTACTGTTTTTAGTGTACTGTAAATATTTGAATATAAAAATACCCATTAAAAAAGCTTCTAATTGCCTGATTGTGAATTGATTTCATTCACTTTAGATTTCTGGAGAGCGTAGAGACTTTGTGCAAGTCAGACAATCTCACTGAAAGCTGGATTTCTGCCCCAGAGTTCCGGAATATTCTCAACCAACTCAAACTTCACATGAAAGACCCTGACTTTGATAAGTTATGGAAAAGGTTTGACTTTATTTATTTGTGTTATTTACATATTGAATCATGTGAAATATACCATCACATCAGTATAAAGTATTTTGAAATAGATTTGTTTTTATAAAAACAATGAAATGATTAATATTTTTTAAAACAGGCTAGATGCGGATGGACTTGGAGCTGTTAAACAGACTATTTTCCTGAAGGAATTGGGACTAACTAAAAGAAATGAACCAAAAAATGACAACAACTACCATACTTCCAATACATTTAAAGCGGAGGACTCAAAAGGTAAAGGTATATGTTAGCTAATTATAGTGCTGGATGTCAGTTGTTAGCTACTAAAATATTTGGTCACATTTTATTTTAATGGTCTGTTTGTTGAATTTAAGTTACATTGCAACTAATTCTCATTAGATTATAAGTAGTTAGGTTGACTGTTAGGTTGGTGTTAGGGTTAGTGTAAGTTGACATGTACTTGCAAAATTTCTTATAGTAAGTTAAATGTATGTTGAAGGAGCAGTATCAGCAGATATTAAGCAGACAGTCTGCTAATACTCAATTAAACCATCAAAATAAAGTGTTATCAAATATTTGTACAGACCCACTGTAGTGCCGTGACTTTTTTTATTATCCAATTTGTCAGTTTATAAAATATACTCTGCAGTAGCACAGTTTGTATAATCAGAATCTGAAATTGTATATGATCAAATCAGTAAAGATCAATAGGACTGGTTGTCTTCAAGGCAAGCACATGGAAGTGTTTTCAACTGCCTTTGGATACACTCTTTATGATGTGTAGTTAAGTAACAGTCACCCTATAGAGGGTGCTGTGGCCCTGTTTCTTAAAAAGGGCAGTTCACTCAAAATGAAAAGTTTCATCACCGTTTGCTCGCATATGAGTGGTTCTAAACTTTTAGCAATTTCTCTCTTCTGCTGACCATAAACAGATGTGCTGATGAATGCTGGTGGTGAAGGCATATGCATCCATATTAAAATCAATAAAGTCAATGTTTTTTCCAACATTCTTTAGTATATTTTCTTTTGCATTCAAAAGAAGAAATTCAAACATGTTAAAAACAAGTAGAAGTTGAGAAAACAACTTTCCCCCTTTTAATCTCCAAAAAAGACAGTTGCAGCTCATCCATAACGCTGCGGCCAGAATTCTGACCAGAACCAGAAAGTCAGAGCACATCACACCTGTCCTCAGGTCTTTACACTGGCTCCCAGTTACATTCAGAATAGATTTTAAAGTATAATTACTGGTCTATAAATCACTAAATGGTCTAGGAACTCAATACATTACAGATATGCTCACTGAATACAAACCTAACAGATCACTCAGATCTTTAGGATCAAATAAACTAGAAATTCCAAGAGTTCAGTCAAAGCAGGGTGAATCGGCTTTCAGCTACTACGCCCACTCACTGCTGGAATCAACTTCCAGAAATGATCAGATGTGCTCCAACATTAGGCACATTCATATCAACACATCACATCTATTTAGCTGTGGATTTATTGAATGAGCACTGTGCTACGTCCAACAGATCGCACTATTATGTTTTTCTCTTCTTTTTCATTCTTTTATAACACATTTTATCTGTTTTTATGCTTATTTATTTATTTATTTATTTATTACCATTCTTATTATTTGTTTTTATTTTTCTTATACTTGTTTCTTTTATTCCTGTTTATGTAAAGCACTTTGAATTGCCACTGTGTATGAAATGTGCTATTTAAATAAACTTGCCTTGCCTTGCTTAAAATAATAACACTTTGCTTGGTCTAATTGGAACCTATAACCAAAGATTAAAATAATCGGAGACCTGTCTGTAGAGATTTTGCATGATCATTTAATATATCCTTTTCTTTCATGTCCTTTTCCAGCAGCTCCTGGAAGGACACTGTCTAAAGCCGAAGAGGAGCGTCACACATCCATCGCCATTGAAACATGGCTGAAGGACAGATTTAGGGATGGAGCGCAGAGAATGAAGGCAGAGTTTGATAAACTAGATCCTGAAAACACAGGAAAGGTAGCAAACAGCATCAAATTTCTCGAACAAATTTCTTGTAGATAAATGATACTTATATTAAAGTATTAGGTCACCCAAAATGAAAACACTGTTATTAAATACTCACCCTAATGTCGTTTCAATCCCTTGAGGCTTTTGCTAATTTTTGCAGCACAAATTGACCTTCATGGCTGTTTAATTTGACAGGCGATCTAGCTAGGCATAATTCTGATATTGTTTGCCACAATCACTTTCCGCTATTTTGTTTGACAAGCATCATGGTAGAATATTATTGGTGATTGATATGAAAATGTGCTTGTATGGGAGGTGTAACGCATAGAGCAGGTTAGGAAAGGCAATTACACAATTACTTCCTTTCCTAAACCTGGAAAAGTATGTGGATATGTTTGTGTGTCAATCAATGGTGCCGTCACTCACTACTGCTGAACCAATTACTCAAAACGCAAGGACCTGAGAGTGGTAAGTTAATCTTTTCTATTTTGCATCAGGACAGCCATCATAACTTTAGTTTATGTAGATGTGACATGATAAAATGACCAGTGAACTACCTGAGGACTTCGACGATTAAAGGTGAGATGAGCTATCTTAAACTGCATAATGAGTTTCTCTGATAATATGGGTTAAGGCACTCTATTAAGGGCTGTCCGGTCCTTGTATGAACAGAGGAGGAGTTTGGTTTGCATTGCTGGTAATATGCTACAGGATATCCTCTCTGCTATTTGCTGATGATGTTCATTGGACATAGACCTTCAGCATGCAGTGGGACAGGTTGCTGCTGAGTGTGATGCGGCAGGGATGAGAATCAGCACCCCCAAGTCAGAGGCCATGGGGCTCCACTGGAAAAGGTGGCTTGAGAGTCCAGGTTGGAGTAGAGTCCTTACCCCAGGTTGAGGAGTTCAAGTATCTTGGGGTTTTGTTCACGAGTGAGATTAAAAGTGAGATTGAAACGTGAAATTGAAAGGATTGGTGGAGTGGCAGCAATAATGCGGTCGCCTACCTAGGGAGTTGTTCCATTGTTGTCCCACAATGGGGACCCAAAGAAGACCCAGGACATGCTGAAGTGACTACATCTCTCAGCTTGCCTGGGAACACTTCACATTCCCCCCTGGAAGAGCTGGAGGAAGTGTCTGGGCAAAGGGAAGTCTAGAGTTCCCTCCTAATGCCTCATTCAGACTAGCAGCGACTTTGTGGCTGCCTGTCGCTCTGGGTGGCGACCTGTTGCAAACGCATGTCTGTGTAGGTCTACAGCACGGAGAATATAACCAGACTCTGAGTGAGCTGAGAGATTACCTGAGCTCTACTGGTGCTCCTGTTGGCTGTCACTCAAGAAAGTAGCTCTTCATTTGCATAAAGTTGAAGGATTCTTAACTTTGTTGCCTCACTCGACATGCCTACCTGGTCGCCAATGGTCGCTCACACAGACAGAGGTCATCGGAAGTCCCTCACTCTCCGTTGAAATGAACGGTCGCTTGACGCTTTGTTGCTGTAAGTCGCTCGTGGTGGGAATGAGGCTTGTGATTGAAAGGCAGATCGGTGCAGTGGCAGCAATAATGCAGTCGCCTACCAAGGGAGATGTTCCAGGGTTGTCCCACAGTGGGGATCTGAGGAAAACCCAGGACATGCTGAAGGGACTATCTCTCTAAGCTTGCCTGGGAACACCTTGAGATCCCCCTGGAGGAGCTGGAGGTAGTTTCTGGCAGAAGGAAGTCTAGGGTTCCCTCCTAAGACTGCTACCCCTGTGACCCGGATCCGGATAAGCAGAAGAAAATGTATGAATGAATGTCTCTTATAATTTCATAGATGCATTATAGTTTTGTCTTGTTCGAGATAACACCGTTTGTTAATATATTAGAGGATCAGTGACTATGTAACATTTTAATTACTTTCAAATGATTCCGTCTTCCCATCGCTATATTTGTATGCTATAGCTTCAATCTTTTTTTTTTTCTTTTTCATTTAGAGTTACTCTCACATCCTGAATATAATAATTCCTTATATTTATATAGCGCTTTTCTGGACACTCAAAGCACTTTACACATTGGGGGGAATCTCTTCATCCACCACCAGCTGATTGGTGGAGAGGAGACAGAATCACGAAGCCAATTATTATATGAGGATGGTTAGGAGGCCATGATGGAAAGAGCCCAGTGAGCAAATTTGGCCAGGATACCAGGGGTAAAACCCTACTCTTTTCTCTACTCTACTCGAAGAACATGCTGGATATTTTAATGACCACAGAGAGTCAGGACCTCGGTTTTAGGGCCTCTGAAAGACGGCACTCACTGAGCAGTATAGTGTCCCCTTCACTTACTGGGGCGTTAGGACCTCGGTTTAAAGGCAGTATAGAGTCCCCATTAATATACTGGGGTGTTAGGACCCACACAGACTGCAGGTTGAACGCCCACTGCTGGCCTCACTAACACCACTTTCAGCCACAACCTAGCTTTCCCATGTGGTCTCCCTACCAGGTACTGACCGGGCACAGCCCTACTTAACTTCAGTGGGCGACAATGTGAGAGTTGCAGAGAGCTAGCTGCTGGCAATATATCCCCCGTATACATATTGCAATCCTTTTTGTCTGCTTCTGTCTGAAACCAGAGTGTGAATTTTCCATGAAATTATTCACTATTTCTTTGGGGATGGCACAAATTGATAGGGGAGTGCTATTAAAAGCTTATCGGAGATAGACAAGTGGTGTGAGGTTAATGAAGAGTCACTTAGGGTATTTTAGATTAATTAAGAGAGCTCTCTCTTCCTCCATTGACAGCAACGGTTCCAGGACGTTCAGTAGTCCAGGAAAGGAACCAAACAATGGCCCGTTTCTACTGAGTGGTACAGTACGAGTCGGTATGGGTCACCTTTATCAGACTTGCTTTTCCACTGCCAAAAGGCTACCAATGGTCTTTACTAACCTTTCTATGAAAATGATTCGATTATAACTGCAGATCAATGATAGGGGGAAATGGCCTACTGTAACGTCTGCAATTATATGAAATAAATAAATAAATAAATGCAACATATATGAACACATACAGCCCCTCACAGTCTCCGATATGTTACCAATTACAGAAAAACTACACACAGCATACATTTAGTTTATATTTGGGTTTCAAAATAACATGCAACATATAACCAAGTCAGTGCAAACCTCTTATCTGTATCTTTAATCTTCACCAGCACATGTAACCTCTGTTAGAGAGTAATTCCGAGTTCATAATAGTCCAAAAAGTGATGATAATAGTTAAACATGGCAGTTTGTTCATGTTTTGGGTTGCTGAAACAATAATTTCCTCCTTTGTTTTTCGCGCTTCACTATTGCGTTTATCCGTTTCTGAAAGGATGTAAAAAGCGCTTCAATAATCACACGCACGTTATTATCATCAAATATAGAAGTGTGGCAACCTCATGCGAGAAAGTGAAACAGCTTGCATTTTAGACAGCCTTGTAAAGAACTACGGGGCACAGGGTAGATTCTGCTTTTCTTTTTGGCTTTGTGGCTGTTCATCAAGACGACAAGGTTTGTTAAAGCTCAGGCCGACCATGGCTCAATGTTATATGTATATATTATTATGGTGTAATGTTTTAGCTGTGTATTTAAAAATGGCGGTTCCTTTGTTTTCATTCTCCTAGCTTGTGCACGAGCAAGTGGCGTATCTCTGTTAACCAATAGCATTCAGCTGCGCGTCTGTCTTCGCCTTTTTGCTAAACCCTTCCGAAAGGCAAGCCAAAAAGTGGTAAGGTACCTTTCGATAGTGCAAACCATACAGTACCACTCAGTGGAAACAGACCACAAGTGACTTCAGTGTTTAATCATACAAAGCTCCATGAACACTTTTATGACAAAAAAAAACATGACAATAAAATATGACAATGTTCACCATATGTATATGTATATATACCTGTATCAGGGTATACATTTACTAAGGGCAGGTTGACATATTGCCATTACAGTCAGCATCACAACACATAAGCCCCATAATACTTGTAGCAAATGCATAACCTAATCTGGTGCTTACAACATAGGCAAACAAAAGTTTACTTGGAGCTTAGTATGAGCATGTTTTACCACTAATGTCGCATTGAATGATTTGAAAAAGTTTTTGGACTCAAGACCATTGCTGTCTGGATGAGAGAGCTCTCAAATTTCATCTAAAATATCTTAATTTGTGTTGTGAAGATGAACAAAAGTCTCAGGGGATTAGAACAACATGAGGGTAAGTGTTGATTAACAGAATTTTTCAATTTTCGGTGAACTAACCCTTTAATGTATGTAAATGTCATGTTTGCAGGTGAGAGGTGCAGACTTTCTGCAGGTGTTGGGAAAGTTTGATCTACATTTGAAAAGAGAGCAGCTGGGTCTGTTTCTGTCTCGCTGTGGTCTGAAGATTAGAAAGGGCTGCGTGCAGTATTTGAACTTCTTGCGGACCTTCCAGGACAGAAGCTCAGACGGCATTACTCACAAGATCATCTACAACCCAAAACACCGGTCAGATTTACAACAGATTTAATTTTATTTATTCATATAGACCATCGATTCCTCCAGGGTTGATTAAATCACCTGCAGTTCACCAAAGTAGAATTGATTTTGCACACATCAGGAGCAATCACGCACACGAGTTTATGAATGTAGTAGCCAATCAGAGGCATTAGATTAGTCACCGTTGCCTGTTTACACTTGCAGTCTGTCATCATAAACAACATAGTCAGATTATGACATGATGTTTCACCAAACGCAAAAAAAAATGGTCGTGTGTTCCATTTATTGACATTAATAGTTATTATTGCATAATCTGGAGCTGTAATATACATTTTAGTTTTGATATTGCAGTCCTTAAGTTCGTTGTATTTCTTTCATAAATACTTTATGACTGGGGCAATACAGTGGCTCAGTGGTTAGCACTGTCGCCTCACAGCAAGAAGGTCGCTGGTTCGAGTCCCAGCTGGACCAGTTGGCATTTATGTGTAGAGTTTGCATGTTCTCCCCATGTTCGCATGGGTTTCCTTTGGGTGCTCCAGTTTCCCCCAGTCTAAAGACATGGTATAGGTGAATTGAATAAACTAAATTGGCCGTAGTGTATGAAAATGAGTGTGTATGGATGTTTCCCAGTACTGGGTTGCAGCTGGAAAGGCATCCTCTGTGTAAAACATATGCAGGATAAGTTGGCGGTTCACACTGCTGTAGCGACTCCTGATGAATAAAGGGATTAAACTAAAGAAAAATGAATGAATAATTGAATGAATGAATGAACTTTATGACTGTATCATTTCAACCCGATCTCTGCCTGCTAGGCCAAATGGTTGAGCATATTTTGAGTCACAATATTTTATTGAAAGGAGTACCTAACTTAACTAACTTAAATTACAGTTTTCTGACTTATTGAAACAAATGGTTACATTTTATTTCTTTACAGTTAAAATTAAAAAGGTAACAGTAAAATCTGCCTTTATTAAGGTAAAAATTGTACTGCAAATCAATGCCAGGGGCCAAATACTAATTAAAAAGCGGACGAAATTGAAATTCCTGAAAACAAATGACCTTTATTAAATCATATAGATTCATAGATATAAATTAATATTCTATATTCAGATGGATTAATATATACATTTGCCAGATGTAGTAGTCAAATATCTAGAAACCAGAATTTTGGATTCATTTTATGATGACATGATGACTGTATAACTGATTTAATGATAAAACAAAACTGGTAAACAGAATACTACTATAATTATAATTGCACTTTGAAATGGTGTATTTTCATTTTTGTAAAAGAAATGAATACATTTTTTCACCAGGAATGCTTAAATCAAATGTGACCGTAAAGACATTCACAGATTTACACATTTCAAATCTCTGTTCTATCCATTAAGCATTTTTCACTAAACATTTGAGATCATGTTTTAATTAAGGATAATACAATTAATCCACTAACAATTATCAGTACATCTGTTAACAATTATCAATCTTCCTTAAAAGTAATACATATACAGCTGTTCCTTTCAGTTTCTCAGTTCCTTTAAATGTTCACTAAAACACTGTGAATTGAGTTATATTTGTTAATGCTGAGATTATTCAGTGATTTAGAAGTATTTTTCATAATGATTGGTATCAAAATGGAAATTATTGTAAAACGTGACCAAATACTGCATTATGTCGAGTTTTTAACAATAATAATAACACTAAGGGCCCTTTCATACACTCAGCGCAATAAGGTGCAAGACATGTTAGGCGTGATGTATTGCTATTTACAGACAAACGCAACCCTAATTTACCTGTTTTGTGCCACGTTGTTTAAATAGCAAATAAATTTGCGCTACTTTGTAGACTCATGGGTGTGGCGGTCTAGCAAGGAGGAGTGTTGAGGCGCATTGTTGGCGCGTTGCTATTTTGAGGAACTAAAATATACTACGCAATTGACCAGCTAAAAAATCTCTAAAATCCAGCGCAGAGCATGTTAGTTGTGTGCCTTAAACACTTACACATTGCTAAATACACACAGGATGTACAGCAATACACAAATATCTTTACATATGAAAAAGAATTAAAGGAATAAAAAATTACAAAAATTATTATTTTCTACATAAATATAAAAAAACACTACTTCCATGCCACAGCTTGCTTTTGTATAATGTTATTATTATTAGCAGTATTATTTATATATTTTTTATAAAAACAAGCTTAGATGTGTCCACCTGTCGAGTTTTGGAGCATAGGATGTGTGTTTAGATATAATTCAGTTTTTTTTAACCACACTTCGTTATTATTGTTCATTTATTAGTTGGCTGGAAATTCTAACTGAATTTAGAAATAGTTTTGACGCAAATCTTTGCACTTAGCACACTAAATTAAATATGTAGACTGATGGTTGTCTTCAGTGGAGCTAGTTTCCACCGTTTCCATACTACACGAAAGTAAAGGAGTAAAGAGTAAAAGTGAAGAGAAATAGAAAGTAAAGAGGCAGAATGAAGGAGGCTAGTTCTTTATCCTCCTGCTGCAGATGGTCTGTAACCGTTTTCTCACTAGTGAAGAGTTCAGTTTTTCCACTTACAAAGTCCGCCATGTATATAGCAAATGCGCCATGGCGTGACACAACTGACTCTTAAAGGGAATGGGAGATGAGACTCTGAAAGGTTTAATGCACATTATGGTCAAAACACACCCATAATTCATTAAGAGAATAAGCACAATTCTCATACACCATTTGCCGCAGCGCAAACCGTATTTTTCCGTCCTTAAAATAGCAAAAGTGGATTTGGACATGCCCTTAATGCTTTTGCGCCATGCACTTTAGACTTTGCGCCTAGATCGGTAATATAGAGCCTTAAATGTTTTTACACACCAAATCATCATATTAGATCTATTTCTGAAGGATCACATGGGTTTCTATCTTGTGCTAAAGTGTATTTGAAGGATTGCAATAGAAACAAGTGAAGCAAATGCCAAGTTTGGAATAAAAATCCTTGCATTTACTCTTACTTGAGGTGGTTTTGTACTAAAGGCTCAGTGCAAATAACGGGAGATGGAAACGCAGTTTGTGGCAAATATTACACGCACATGACTGTCAGCCGCTCTAACAACTTGATGGAAACGCTCCTACAGTAATTCAAATTTAGGATTTTTTCTTCTTTTGAGAACTAGGAAACGATTTGCTTCACGTTAGAATGGAAACCCAGAGAAGTCTTGAGTATTGATGATGAAGATTCAAGTATAAAACATTATTATTTAAAGTCTACTTGAACCAGAAGTTGCTGAGACTTTGATTTCAGTATGTATAGATGTACTTTCAACTAAAAGTGAATTCTGAGTATGGGGCAGGACTTTTTTTGTGTGTGTGCATGATTCCCCCATAGCAAACTAACGGTAGGAGGAGCTTAGTTAAGAATATTGTGGCTGAAGTCGTCAAACTGACGTCATCAAAAGCAAATGATCAGAATTTGATTGAAGATTACCAAAACAATTTTTTTTCAATGGATTTACTTGCATTGATTAATTGTTC